>NW_024069725.1:0-31308 GCF_009389715.1 Phoenix dactylifera
TGGAGTCGACTCGGCTGAAGTAGGAGTCGACTCGGCTGAAACAGAAGTCACTTGTGAATAGTAGTCTGTCGGCACTGTAGCTGGGAGTCGACTCCGCACTGTAGCACTGAAGTTGGAGTCGACTCGAGATCACTGTAGCGCTGAAAATCAACTTTCTGTTTTTTGTTTGTTCTCAGTCGGAGTCGACTCGTAGAGTCCCGGAGTCGACTCGAGCACTGTTTCTTGAAACTCTAGAGTGCCAGAGTCGACTCTAAACTTTTCGGAGTCGACTCGAGGACTATTCTTTTGAATCTTTCTTTGAATTTGCTCCTCCAACTTAAATCCTTTGAACTTGAAACTTGGGCCAATAAATTGTAGCTTTCTTCTAACTTTTCTTGAGAGCTTTTGAGGCCTTCTTGTATTTTTCCAACTTGCTATGTTCCTTGCAAAATAAATTATCTTTCTTCTTGCAACACAAACATTAGTAATTATACTTCAAGGTTTTGTGATCATCAAAATTAATCTTTAAATCAATTTTTGGGTCATCATGTAGGATGCTTCCCCAAGGTCTTTCATGGAGAACTCTTTTGACAACCAGACCTTGATCGAGGTTAGCATGGGAACATTATTTCCAATCAAGAGGATGTCATCCACGTACAGTACGAGGAACACGACAGCACTCCTACTAACCTTCTTGTAAACACACGGTTCTCTTCGTTCTTGATGAAATCAAACGATTTGATCGCATCATTGAAACGAGTGTTCCAACTCCGAGATGCTTGCTTTAGTCCATAGATGGACCTTTGCAGCTTGCAGATCTTGTGATCTCCATCACTGGAAGTGAAACCCAAAGGCTGCTCCATATAGATATCTTCATCAAGGTATCCATTCAGAAAAACAGTTTTCACATCCATCTGCCATATTTTATAATCATGAAATGCTGCAATGGCAAGCAATTTTCGAATGGATTTTAGCATGGCTACAGGTGAAAAGGTCTCCTGATAGTCAATGCCTTCACGCTGACTATACCCTTTCGCTACTAGCCTTGCCTTATAGGTCTCTACCTTTTCATCCGAACCTATCTTCCTTTTATAGATCCATTTGCATCCAATAGGTACTATACCTTCTGGTGGATCTACTAAGGTCCAGACTTGGTTGGAATACATGGAGTCTATCTCTGACTTCATGGCTTCCAGCTATTTCTCGGAATGGATATCAGATATCGCCTCGTTGTAGGTATTGGGATCCTATATATGTTCCCTATCTCCCATTAGGAACATTTTCCTCGATGTCCTCTACTAGTATACCTAAGTATCTATTGGGAGGATGGGAGATCCTACTAGATCTACGAGGTGGAGGAGGTACTATGTGTACTGGCTCTATATGAATAGGTTCTATAGGATTCATTACTCGTTGCTTTTCAGAGACTCTCTCTTCAAGCTCAATTTTCCTCCACTGCCTCTATCAAGGATAAACTGTTTTTCCAGGAGGACGGCATGTCGGCTCACAAACACATTGTGATCCTCTGAGACGTAAAATTGTATCCTAATGACTCTTTAGGATATCCAATGAAACGAGCACTTATGGTCCTTGGCTCTAACTTATCCGTCTGTTGTCGCTTGATATGGGCCGGACATCCCCAAATCTTGAGATGACCAAGACTCGGTTTCTTACCATGCCATATCTCATACGGTGTGGTAGGAACGGATTTAGAGGAAACTCTATTCAGTAAGTAAATTGCGGATAATAAGGCATCTCTCTAAAGAAACATAGGTAGATCAGTTAAAGCTCATCATGGATCGGACCATATCTAATAGAGTCCGATTCCCTCCTTTCTGACACCCCGTTGAGTTGAGATGTGCCCGGAGGCGTCCATTGTGAGACTATGCCATTCTCCTTGAGATAGTCCTAGAATTTCCACTAAGGTATTCTCCTCCTCGATCTGATCGAAGAACCTTAAGGGTTTTTTGGGTCTGTTTTTTCTACTTCATTTCTCGAACTCTTTGAACTTTTCAAAAGACTCAGATTTGTATCTCATAAGATATACATACCCATATCGTGAATAGTCATCGGTAAAGGTATGAAGTACGAATAACGACCCCTGGCTGACACATCAAATGGGCCACACACATCAGTATGTACCAGGGTAAGTATTTCAGTGGTCCTCTCCCCATGTCCTACAAAGGGCAATCTAGCCATTTTCTTGAAGGCAAGACTCACAAACTGGATATGACTCGAAAGTCAATAGGTCGAGAAGCCAATCTTTCTCCATTTTGTTCATTCTGTCTTCTCCAATATGCCAAGCCTGAGGTGCCACAAATACTTCAGGTTTATCTCATCTCTGGATCTTTTAGATCCTATGGCACTCACTACTTGCTCAGACACATTTACAGATACATCAACATGCAAGTGATAGAGACTGCATTTATAAAACCACGGTGCAACTAATTGATTTCTGGAAATAAATAGAACAGCAGCTTGTCAAAGGTCAAACATGGACCATCCTGTGCTAAACATGAAACAGAAATCAAATTCCTGTTAGCAGCAGGGACATAATAACAGTCTCTAAGTAGTAAACTAAATTCAGATGGTAATCGCAGAGGATAGTGCCCACAGCTACAGCAGCAACTCTTGCCCGTTGCCCAATCTGAAGGGTTACTGTACCTTCACCAGCCTCCTACTTTTCTTTAGACCCTGCATAGTAGTGCACAAATGAGCACTAGAACAGAATCTATAACCCAACTAGAAGTAGAAGAAACAGTAGGTTAGTTTCAATTACGAGCAAGTCTAACATACCTTCAGAAGGTGTGTCTACCTTTTTTGTTCTTCAGGCTTCTCGAGGTATGAAGGGCAGTTCCTTTTCCAATGGCCGTCGACATTGCAGTAGAAATATTTTTTCTTGTCATTAACCTTTTTTCTTATGAACTTCCTTCTTAGGCTTCTTATCTTTCTTCTGCTTCTTAGCAGCTTCTTTTTCTTCAAAGTAGACTTTCTCTTGGAACTAGAAGTCAGCTCCAGCAGCTAGATAGAGCCCCTTGAACCTTTCAAGGCTCCCTCAGCAGTTACCAACATATTCAACAATTCGGTCTTAGTGCATTCAATCTTATTCATATGGTAGTTTTACTATAAACTGCCCAAATAAATCAGAAGGGATTGCAGGATCAGATCTATTTGCAGTTCCTTATGCATGGTCCATACTGAGCTTCTCAAAGCTCCTCGAGGTCCTTGATCATAATCAAACAGTGATCGTGGACAGACTGCCCCTCGCGCATCTATGCCTTGAAGAGCTTCTTGGACACTTCAAAGCGTGCAGTTGCGGCTCTGCTCACCATACAACTCTTGCAGGTGAGCCAGTATTTCCCTAGCAGTCTTCATGTTCTCATGCTGGCATTGAAGTTCATTTATCATGGATGCCATGATGTAGAACTTGACCCTAATGTCGTCATCTGTCCACTTTTGATGCGTCTCACGCTGATCATCAGTAGGACGTGCTGGTAACCTGGGGATATCGTTCTCGAGCACATACTCTAGTTTCTCACAATTTAGAACAATTTTCAGGTTCCTAAGCCAGTCTTTGTAGTTGGTTTCGGTCAGTCGGTTGGTCTCAAGAATACGGGTCAAAGGGTTTTGAAGCTGACATTGTGATATGTAGAGAGTAAAGATTCTAAGTTAGGCTTTGTATTTGAACTTAATTTGTTCTAGGAACTTTTAAAATAATTATGCTCCCACTATTTTCTCGAATCCCTATACTCCCTGATGGAGAAACGAAAATCCTACGCGACTAAAAATTTTTAGTGGGTACTGCGGTCTCACCGATTTTACATGCGGCCTCACCTAACAGTTATTGGTGACATATAAATGGATGAGTGTATAACTCTTGTACACTACTTCTCAAGCATATTGCTGTGGTACTTGGTCTCTAAGTGATGAAGACCTCACCTAACAGTTATTGCCCCATTACTTAGTTAAGTCAGACCTACCGTATAGACCGCAGGAAATAAAGTCGTCATTGGGTCCTCACCTAACAGTTATTGGTGCCCAACCCCCAATCTTTATCCCACAACATCTCATGTCTAATAGAGAGGTCCAATCCCTCGATGCAACTTGCCCCACTGTGTCCAGCCGAGACAAAACAACACCGAAAAGACCTTAGCAGCTCTACTACGGTGGAAAACCTATGGACTTAATATTGCATAATTCAAGTTTTAGTTGTTTGCAACTTGAGTTCTTCATAAGAGGTAATCGAACAATTGACCAGGTAAGCAGGTGGGAGGCTCCCTTTAACTCAGAGAGTAAGGTCCTAATTAAATAACCACCTTTTAGGGCTTGCCTAGACACCAATTAGATCAATTAATCCAATATGACTAACTCATGTTGTTTCACTCTCGACTGATTAGGGAGGTTTCGATTTAGGTCTCACTCGATCGCGTATTCACATCTCATGCAAATATAAATCTACCCGCATAAACATAAGCATTAAACATCCAGGCATTTATCAAAAAATAAAATTAAATGGTGATGATCATGGATCCAGGATGGGGTCATTTTACAAGCACATGCACGTCAATTGGTTTGATCGTCTTCAACTCTTAACTCGATCTTGATCCCTTAGGTTCAATTGTGATCAACTCCTTGATCCATCTTCAATCAACCCTTGATCTCGATCTGCGCATGTTGAGCTTGTTGATGTACATATCGATCAACCATCGACGTGCAACACACATCACAGATTACATCCTAGATTGCTTTAAAAATTAAATAAAAATTAAATAAAATAAAATAATAAATTACAACCCTTTTCATGAGACACGCAGGTCTCTAATACATGAATTTAAGATGCATGCAGGCATCTGAAAATTAAAATTACATGCATCACAGAACAACGCAGAACATTTCAGCACATTCAAAGGATCCATCCATGATCATCACCATACGCATCACATGCATAAAAATTATTTTCAGATTTGTAATTTAATTGATTATTCCATCTCATGACTTGCTGATCATGCTAGATTTGATTCTAAATATTTGTAATCACATTATCAAAGCATTAGAATCATTAATCTAAGCATCTAAAAATTAGTATGCAGAAAAATCAGCAAGCTGAAAATTCTGCATACATAAATTTCAGCAAGCATAATCCCTTAAATTTCAGATCTAAAATGCCTTGAAAAATTTAATTCTAATCTTAATCTATATAACCTGGCTCTGATACCACTGTTAGCATCCCTCATATGCCATGAAAATTTCGAAATAATTTTCAGATTGCAGCGGAAAAACATATGCGGGATCCGTTCATTGCATGAACATATTTTAAAATCTTTCGTTTGTAGATAGATTAGAATTAAATTATTTTAAATCATTTTAAAATCATTAAGAAGATCAGATCTTCACCTTGTGCGGGTAGATGGTCTCCGCAAATCTGATTTACGTGGTATTTGATCAAGGCTCAGTGGAAGCCGCACACGCGTCCGGCCTCTACAGGTATCCACACGAAGTAATGATTCGATCGAAGCCTTTGGATCTCCCCGGGGTGCTAGCTCCCTTGCAGAGAACGCTATTGATGGCTGAAGTCCTCTCCTTTGAATCAACCTTTGATTGGCTTGAGAGGAGGAAGGAGAAGGAAATGCCAAGGAAGAAGAAACAAAGGCTCTTCGCAGCCTTTTACTTTCCCTTGCGCTAGAACCAAAAGAAGAAGAGAAAGGAGATGATGCCACCTTTATTTTCTTCCCTTGCTCTTGTGGCTGAATGGAGGAATGGGAGATGGTTCCTTGCTGCCAAAACTCCCAAGAAAAATCATGAAAAAATTGTAGCCCCTTTGAACCCATCTTTTATGGTGTGTGGATAGAGATGAGCTCCTAATTTTAGGAGCTCATCTTTATCCCTTTGTGAATTCAAATTAGGAGGGGGGTGGCCCCTCCTTTTTCCTTCACGCCACCAACCAAGGGAGGGGTGTAGGCCCCTCCCTCTTCTCCCATTTGGTTAGCCCCACTTAATCAAATTAAGTGGGGATTGGGTTAGAACTAGTTCTAGGTCCAATCCTATTCAAAATAGGACTAAGTGCACCCAATTTAATTCCTCCAAATCCTAATCCAATTAGAATTTACTTGAACCATGACTCAATTGAACTCTTCAATCCTAATCCAATTAGGAGTCATTTAATTAATTAGATTAAAATTAAAATTAATTAGGATTTAAGAAAATCCTAATCTAATTAGGACTTATTCAAATTTCAGCCCTAAGACAATTAGGACTTTAGAAATCCTATTCCAAGTAGGACTCTAATTTAATTTGAAATTCTAATCCAATTAGGATTTCATGAATCCCACTCCAAGTAGGACTCATGATCAAGTCCAATTAATTAAATCCAATTAATTAAATTAAATTGCAATCCGATTGCAATTATTCCTTCTTCTAACCACTAACTCTTAGCGAGTTATCCATTTATCAATCTAATTGATTATTTGTGATTCCTAATCATATTCAACCATCGGATCGGTCAATACCTCTAATGTGTGTGACCCCATAGGTTCTATTCTGACTAGTAGTGAGATATATTGCGATCTCTATCACAATATCATTGAAAACGCCTTTCAATGGGTTGAAACAATTTCAACTCAACTCACCAGGGATTATCGACCATCAAGATGATCCCTGTGAGTCTCACCATCCACTAGTGACACCTAGCCTTGCCTCTCACTTCAGTGTCCCTACACTGTGGACTCGAGTCTCATCCATCCATATGGAAAGCAATCTGTGCACTGTTCGAATCGATCACCGTCCTCATAATGATCGATTGATTAGGAGCATTTAGAAATTAATCACCAATGATACATGGCTCAAATTCTCAACTCTTGAGAATATGTATCATCATCTTATTAATTCCTTGGACGATTCATACACACATAAGCAATACGAATGAAAAGATTGCCCATTTATTATTCAATAATAATAAAGTCAAGTACAAATCTATGTCCCAAAAATAATAATGTGTCCGCCATATTGGCTTCTAGGGCATATATCTAACAATGCACCTATAAGAAAACTATCGACCTTGATAGATAAGAAGAGATCCTATGTGATTTATAACACTGAGTTCGTAAGACCTCGGCCGGGGCAGATTGTACGTGGAGAAAGAGTTTTTCACTCTCAAGCTTAAGTCGAATAAATCTTAACATATGACAGATGATGGGGTTTGACGAGTTGTCCATGACCTCCGTCCTGTAGGGATCCACGATAGTAGGACTGTATAATACAATAACTACACCTAGAGGTTCATTATTCCATTCTGATGGATAGCCACTACATGCTGCTAGGTGTCACTAGTGGATGGTGAGACTCACAGGAAATATCTCGATGATCGATAAACCCTAATGAGTTGAGTTGGAATCATTCCAATCCATTGAAAGGAGTTTTCAATGATATTGTGATATATTGTGATAGAGATCACAATATATCTCACTACCAGTCAGAATAGAACCTATGGGGTCACACACACTACAGGTATTGACCGATCCGATGGTTGAAAAGTGATTATGAATCACAAGTAATCAATTCGATTGATAATCAGTTGAAGAAGGAACAATGAAAATTAATTAATTAGACTAAAACACAAATCCTACTTAGAGTAGAATTTTTGAAATCCTAATTGGATTAGGACTGAGAATTCTACTTGGACTAGGACTGGGAGTCCTACTTGGATGTAATAACCCCAAAATATTTTATTTATATAAAAAAGGGATAGAATAGTCCTTTAAAATTGATATAAGGGGTAAAATTAGAAGGAATCAAAAGATAATGGCATAGTTATAGATGCGTTGAAGTGGTAAGGGTAAAATTGAAAAAGAATCAAAAGTTAATGGCATAACAGTAGATATGTTGAAGTGTTAGGGGCAAAATGAGAAATTAATAATATAAAAAAAGGGTGAATAGTATTCTGGTGGGACTTAAATGGGGTTGAGCTGGCTCACAGAATGAAGCAGAGAAAGAAAGAGAGAGGGGGTTCTCAGACGGCAATAGAGAGGAAGAAAAGGGAGAGGAAAGAAAAGGAAGAAAGGAAGAAAGGAAGAAGAAGAAGAAAAAGAAAAAGAAGAAGATCCCGGTTGCGCTGCCAGTTGAAGGGAAAAGTGTAGATCTTCTTCTTCTCTACGCAAAGACCTCGATTTCCAAAAAGAAAAAGGTAAATATCCATCCCTATCTAGTTTTTTGATGACATTAGGCTATACAAAGGGTGGATATAGTCTAGAGGGGTCGGATAAGGGTTGCAGAGGCGGTTAAAAGAGGAAGAATCGGATTTTGACAAATTTTTCCGGCACTACGGAAAAACTGTATCGAAGTTTCAATTTCGGCGAATTATTTTGGGGGTAAAACGGCCTCCGATAGTGATGCATGTTACCTTTTTGGAATCCTCTATGAGTGTAGAATGTTAGGTAAAAATTTCATCAAATTTGGAGTTTGGAAAGTAGATCAAACCCGGGATGAAGTAACCGGCTGTCGGCCCGGGTTACTGTTCATCCGGGTGGGAAAATAGGAGATTTCATGCCATAATAGGGTATTAAGACCAGATTAAGCTAAGGAGACCTTGTACTCATGCAAGGGAGTCCCTAATACACATAAATGGTGAGTTAATTAATAGAAAAAGAAAGAAAGAAAAGAAAAGATTTAGGGAACGGGGGAGTTGAATCAATTAAAGTCCCCTATATTATAATTGGCACGTAGATTATAGCCCTTGATACAAGACTAAATGTATTGTAAATGCATGTCACAGTTGGGCAAGAAGCTAGGGAACAAGAGAAAGAAGTTCCCCACTGCCTGCTGTAGATTTTTGGAAGCGTATCAGGGCTGTGCCGGATTGACAGGTGAGTGGGAGTTTGTACTTTGCACCATGAGCACATTCCTTATTCATTTTCATGAATGTTGCCAAGTGTGACTTGATTCCATCTGAGCTTATTGATTAATTGTTGTAGTAGATTCCTCTATAATCTTGATTCTCCATGCTTGATTATTCTGTACATGCATTTGAGGGAACATTGAGAGGAATTACAAGGGGTTGATGAGTAATCAAATTGATTCCGAATTGTGAAATAATTTCTTTTGTAAATTGATTTCATTTTCTCTATTTCAAAGATTTGTAGAGCCTTTTTAGTGGTATATTGAGTTGTATTGCACTTTCTTGACCCTCACTCCTAACCCTGATGTTAGTTTATGATTGGGTCATGATCAAGTGAGTGGTAGTCTTGATTATACTCCATTTTAGTAGAGTATTGGGAGGGTGCATTATGGCATTTATGCATGGCTTGGCAGTATCTGCAGGATACCTATAGTCGATGGGGATTGAACATCGGTCTTTATGCACATAGTAGCCTTCTGGGTGGGCGGAGCCCAGTCCCTTCCTAGGGGGGACACGGCCCTAGGCGTAGGATCGACCGGTCCTACGACTTATATTCTGCTTGCCGCCGGGCATAGTAAGACCCCGCAAGGTGCAGTATGGCTTTTCGCGGATGTAGAATTTCCGCGAGGTGCCGTTTAGTATATAGATGTGAGATGGATTTCTGTTCTGGATACTGGCCAGCATTTATATTATCAGTATGGTGTCTTATTCTGCATATGCATGTGATAGTAGGGAGTTGTTGCTGGTTCGCCTGGGGCGTAAAACCCACCTCCCGATAGCTATCTAGCATTTATATTATAGGTATGGTGTCTTATCTTGCATATGCATGTGACAGTAGGGAGTTGTTGCTGGTTCGCCTGGGGCGTAAAACCCACCTCCCGATAGCTGTCTTGTTGATCAGCCTATTGACACCTGATTTATATGATTCAGTACTATGACCTGTTGAGCATATTCATGTTATCATACATACTTATTTGATTATTCTATATATGCTCCAGATGAGTTGATTGGGATTGTGATGATTTACTCCTTATTTCTTATGTTGAGTTATGTGTATCCTGTTCTTGATGACTGCTCATATGCTCTTGAGATTTCACCTCGAGCCATAATTATATCTGGTCTCATATGCATAGTACTCTCTACTCCACTCACTGAGTATTTATATACTCACTCCCCAGTTTGGTATTTTTGATTGCAGGGTAGGTATTGTATAGAGAGGAGCAGGGTTAGAGATTGCCTGCTAGCTGTGCCGCTCCATAGTATAGTATAATGTAGATAGAGGTTTATACCCTTTTGGTGTATTATAAACCTTCTATTGTATTTAGTGTATAGTCACAGTCATAGATCCTGTTGTGGATATGGGTTTGAACATGGATGAAATGGGAACCAGATTTTTATACGGGTGAGTTATATGCCTGTGATGATGTATTGATATATATTGTCCAGGTTCGTTATGTGACAGGTTATGTGATTGCTGCTCTGACAGGTAGCGTTGTTGTATGTAATGAGATAATCCTGACAGGTCACCATAGGAAAAGTGATCATTTTGTGCATGCATCATGCCAAATTTTTTTAGAATTTATTGATGATTGATAGGTAGTAGGGTTCTACGTGGTGGCTGGTGGCCTTATGCCTACCCGCACCCTAGGACCGTCGTGGCGGCCCGCCGGAAACGGGGTGGGGGTCGTGACAGAGGTGGTATCAGAGCAAAGGTTAAGAAGAGTCCTGTCAAAGCAATAGGATGAGTCAGGATTAAGTATAGGATTATACTATGGAGCGTAGGATTTTTTTTTATGCTATTTGCTGGGTCATTTACAATTTAGTAAAGCATTTTATGACTCAGTATGTAGATATATAAAGAATACCTCCAAGGAGAGGATCTGCTCGTCCTGGAAGGAGGATGGAGCCAGATATAGCATTGGATGCGGGTTCCACACATATCGAGCCTCAAAGAGAAAAATCTCCTCCTACAGACAGGCAGAGAGTTGATGATCAAGGAGAGGTAGGAAGTAGAGATGCATTGATGGAACAGTTACTGGCGGAGAATCAGGCTCTGAGGGAGCAGATTGCTCGGAGAAAATCTCCTGCCCCGTCAGTAGTATCCATCCCACCTCCTGTAGTTGTGCCAAGAAGTTTGGCCAGGCGGGCTCTAGATGATGAGGGGATTACTGTACAGGAATTTCTGAGGCTCAGAACCCCAGAGTTTAAGGGGGAAGAAGGTGAAGATCCTCAGAGATTCTTGGAGGAGACTGAAAAGATGATACGGAGACTGCCCTGTTCTGATGCAAGGGCAATAGAACTTGTAGGGCTCACAATGAAAGAAGATGCCTGGGGCTGGTACTAGAGGCACGTGGAGGACAGATTGTACAGTAGGAATCCTCCAACCTGGGAAAAGTTCAGGCAAGCAGTGATGGATGAGTTTTTGTCTCCGGCTGAGAGGCAGAATCGGGCTCTTCAGTTTGAGAGGCTGAAGCAGATGCCCGGAATGAGCGTATCTGAGTACGCTCGTGAGTTCACTAGATTGGAGAAGTATGCTCCTTACATCATCCCCACTGAAGCTGCCAGGATAGAAAGATTCAGGCAGGGTCTGATTTCTCTGCTTTATAATGCAGTACTGGCAGTAGAGGTCCCCACCTTGTCTAGGCTGATAGATAAAGCAAAACAGTGGGAGACCAGAAACAAAGAGTAAAGAGCTGAAAGAGAACAGAGGAAAATGAGTGTGGGGAAGGAGCAAAGCAGTAGAGGTAGATCTGAGGGAGTAGATCTCTCGGAGGGCCCGACGGAGTAGTCTGCACGCTCAGCTCCACCTGCCCCACGTAAGAGGAAATGGAGGGGAAGAGGTCAATCACAATATACTTTTCTACCATCAGTACCTCGTCCTCCAGTCACTATAGCCAGAACTGAATCCGGGTTCCAATCATGGCCAGTGTGTGGCATATGTGGGAAGCAGCACCCTGGCAGATGCAGAATGGGCCAGCGAGTGTGCTACAGATGTGGACAGCCGGGTCATTTTGCCAGAGAATGCCCGCAGGGTGCCACCCAGCAGTTTGTGCCTTTGGCATCCTATCCTTCTGTGCAGATGGATAGGCCTAGTAGTAGGGAGCCTGTAGGCAGAGGTAGAGGTCAGACACCAGCGTCACAGTAGAGTGCTGGACCATCTCAACTGTCAGCTTCAGTAGGCAGAGGGCAAGGAAGGGTGTTCACGGTAAATCCACAGGAGGCACAAGCATCGAATGCAGCTGTGATAGGTATGCTCCTCATTAATAAGATTAAAGCTAGAGTGTTATTTGATTCTGGAGCTACCCAATCATTTGTGTCCCCTTATTTTGCTAAAAGTTAGCTAAGAATAAGATATTAATGCATATTTCCTTAGCCATTAGTACACCTGTAGGGAATAGTATAAAAACGAAGTATGTGTATCCTACCTATGTGGAAGAGATAGAAGGTAAAACACTCCCAATTTATTTGATTTCCAATACCACACCGAGCAGAATATGAAGAGCAAATACACTCACCCCTTTCAATAGTCAGGTAATTTACTCTTTTAAATTCGAGGACGAATTTTATATAAGGGGGGGAGGATGTAATAACCCCAAAATATTTTATTTATATAAAAAAGGGATAGAATAGTCCTTTAAAATTGATATAAGGGGTAAAATTGGAAGGAATCAAAAGATAATGGCATAGTTGTAGATGCGTTGAAGTGGTAAGGGTAAAATTGAAAAGGAATCAAAAGTTAATGGCATAACAGTAGATATGTTGAAGTGTTAGGGGCAAAATGAGAAATTAATAATATAAAAAAAGGGTGAATAGTATTCTGATGGGACTTAAATGGGGTTGAGCTGGTTCAAGGAATGAAGCAGAGAAAGAAAGAGGGAGGGGGTTCTCAGACGGCAACAGAGAGGAAGAAAAAGAAGGAGAGGAAAGGAAAGGAAGAAAGGAAGAGGAAGAAGAAGAAGAAAAAGAAAAAGAAGAAGATCCCGGTTGCGCTGCCAGCTGAAGGAAAAAGTATAGATCTTCTTCTTCTCTACGCAAGTACCTCAATTTCCAAAAAGAAAAAGATAAATATCTGTCCCTATCTAGTCTTTTGATGACATTAGGCTATACAAAGGGTGGATATAGTCTAGAGGGGTCGGATAAGGGTTGCAGAGGCGGTTAAAAGAGGAAGAATCGGATTTTGACAAATTTTTCCGGCACTACGGAAAAACTGTGTCGAAGTTCCAATTCGGCGAATTATTTTGGGGGTCAAACGGCCTCCGATAGTGATGCATGTTATCTTTTTGGAATTCTCTATGAGCGTAGAATGTTAGGTAAAAATTTCATCAAATTTGGAGTTTGGAAAGTAGATCAAACCCGGGATGAAGTAACCGGCTGTCGGCCCGGGTTACTGTTCATCCGGGTGGGAAAATAGGAGATTTCATGCCATAATAGGGTATTAAGCCCAGATTAAGCTAACGGGACCTTGTACTCATGCAGGGGAGTCCCTAATACACATAAATGGTGAGTTAATTAATAGAAAAAGAAAAAAAGAAAGAAAAGAAAAGATTTAGGGAACGGGGGAGTTGAATCAATTAAAGTCCCCTATATTATAATTGACACGTAGATTATAGCCCTTGATACAAGACTAAATGTATTGTAAATGCATGTCACAGTTGGGCAAGAAGCTAGGGAACAAGAGGAAGAGTTCCCCACTGCCTGCTGTAGATTTTTGGAGGCGTATCAGGGCTGTGCCGGATTGACAGGTGAGTGGGAGTTTGTACTTTGCACCATTAGCACATTCCTTATTCATTTTCATGAATGTTGCCAAGTGTGACTTGATTCCATCCGAGCTTATTGATTAATTGTTGTAGTAGATTCCTCTATAATCTTGATTCTCCATGCTTGATTATTCTGTACATGCATTTGAGGGAATATTGAGAGGAATTACAAGGGGTTGGTGAGTAATCAAATTGATTCCGAATTGTGAAATGATTTCTTTTGTAAATTAATTTCATTTCCTCTATTTCAAAGATTTGTAGAGCCTTTTTAATAGTATATTGAGTTGTATTGCACTTTCTTGACCATCACTTCTAACCCTGATGTTAGTTTATGATTGGGTCATGATCAAGTGAGTGGTAGTCTTGATTATACTCCTTTTTAGTAGAGTATTGGGAGGGTGCATTATGGCATTTATGCATGGCTTGGCAGTATCTGCAGGACACCTATAGTCGATGAGGGTTGAACATCGGCCTTTGTGCACATAGTAGCCTTCTGGATGGGCGGAGCCCAGTCCCTTCCTAGGGGGGACACGGCCCTAGGCGTAGGATCGGCCGGTCCTACGACTTATATTCTGCTTGCCGCCGGGCATAATAAGACCCCGCGAGGTGCAGTATGGCTTTTCGCGGATGTAGAATTCCCGCGAGGTGCCGTTTAGTATATAGATGTGAGATGGATTTCTGTTCTGGATACTGGCCAGCATTTATATTATCAATATGGTGTCTTATTCTGCATATGCATGTGATAGTGGGGAGTTGTTGCTGGTTCGCCTGGGGCGTAAAACCCACCTCCCGATAGCTATCTAGCATTTATATTATCGGTATGGTGTCTTATCCTACATATGCATGTGACAGTAGGAAGTTGTTGCTGGTTCGCCTGGGGCATAAAACTCACCTCCCGATAGCTGTCTTGTTGATGATTCAGCCTATTGACACCTGATTTATATGATTCAGTACTATGACCTGTTGAGCATATTCATGTTATCATACATATTTATTTGATTATTCTATATATGCTTCAGATGAGTTGATTGGGATTGTGATGATTTACTTCTTATTTCTTATGTTGAGTTATGTGTATCCTGTTCTTGATGACTGCTCATATGCTCTTGAGATTTCACCTCGAGCCATGATCATATCTGGTCTCATGTGCATAGTACTCTCTACTCCACTCACTGAGTATTTATATACTCACTCCCCAGTTTGGTGTTTTTTGATTGCAGGGCAGGTATTGTATAGAGAGGAGTAGGGTTAGAGATTGCCTGCTAGCTGTGCCGCTCCATAGTATAGTATAATGTAGATAGAGGTTTATACCCTTTTGGTGTATTATAAATCTTCTGTTGTATTTAGTGTATAGTCACAGCCTGTTGTGGATATGGGTTTGACCATGGATGGAATGGGAACCAGATTTTTATACAGTTGAGTTATATGCCTGTGATGATGTATTGATATATATTGTCCAGGTTCGTTATGTGACAGGTTATGTGATTGCTGCTCTGACAGGTAGCGTTGTTGTATGTAATAAGATAATCCTGACAGGTCACCATAGGAAAAGTGATCATTTTGTGCATGCATCATGCCAAATTTTTTTAGAATTTATTGATGATTGATAGGTAGTAGGGTTCTACGTGGTGGCTGGTGGCCTTATGCCTACCCGCACCCTAGGACCGTCGTGCCGGCCCGCCGGAAACGGGGTGGGGGTCGTGACATTGGAGTAGGATTCCTACAATCCTAATTTGATTAGGATTTTGAATTCAATATGGATTCCTACTTAGAATAGGATTCCTAGAAGTCCTAATTAGATTAGAACTTCGGATTCAAATAAAAGTCCTAATTGGATTAGAACTAAAATTGAATAAATCCTTATTGAATTAGGATTTCTTAAATTCCAATTAATTATTAATCTAATAAATTATGATGACTCCTAATTTGATTAGGATTGAAGGGTTCAATTGAGTCATAGTTCAATCAAATCCTAATTGGATTAGGATTTGAAGGGAAACAAGTGCACCCAATCCTCTTTGGAAGAGGATTGAACCAACTAGTCTTAGGCCCCACGCCCCACTTGATTAGATCAAGTGGGGGCATGCGTGATGGAGGGTTAGGAGGGTGGGTTGGCCGAAATCAAAAATAAAAGAAGAGGGGCATGCACCCCTCCTCTTGATTCCTAAAAGGAAAATAATGAAGCTCCTAAAAGATAGGAGCTCCATATGCCTTTATAAGGAGTAAAAGGCCAAACCCTAGATCAATTCTTCCTCTCCTCTTTCTTGTGTCGTGGCCCCTTCCTCCTCTTGGTCTTCAACCGCCATCAGCAAGGAAGAGAAAGGAGGAGGCGTGCATCACCTATTCCATCTTCTTCCCTGGTTCTAGCGCAGGAAAAGAAAAGGCTGCGAAGAGCCTTGTGTTCTTCATCCTTCATCCCTTCTTCTTCCTTCTCCTTCCTAAGGAAATCAAAGGTTGATTCAAAGGAAGGATTTCAGTCATAAAGAGTTGTCTCTGCAAGGGAGCTAGCACCCCGGAGAGACAAGAGAGCTTTGATCGGTTCTCTACTTCGTGTGGATACCCGTAGAGGCCGGACGCGTGAACGGCTTCAAGCGAACCTTCATCCTAAACCACGAACTTCAGTTTGCGGTGATCATCTACCCGCACGAGGTGAAGATCTTGTTGCCCAGATAGACAACCCAAGAGGGGGGGTGAATTGGATTTTAAAATAATTTTAACTATTAAAGCGTTTGTGGGTGACTAATTAATGCTTTTTACAAGATGATTAATTAGTTGCTGTGATGTGTATGAAATGAGAGTAATGGTAAGAGACAAGCAATCACAAACACAAAGCTTTTATAGTGGTTCGGAGCTAACCCTTGCTCCTACGTCCACTCCCCAAGTCTCTCTTGGGAATTCACTATAACCCCTTGGATTACAGCCGGTTGTTTTCCAAGCTCACAACCAAACTTGTTGTTTTACGAGCTCACAACGAACTCGGTCGGTTTTCCCAGGCTCACCGACTAGAACCAACCCCGATTGTTTTTCTGGGATCACAATCGAACCCTTACACGTTGGTTTTACACTCGGCTCACCAACCAACCTCAATACTCTTGATTCAATGCCCCGATTGAACCAAGCAAAGACAAAGGTGTAGATAAAAGAGACAAACAGAAAAATACAGCTTCTCAAAAGCAGATAAATGGCAATATGAACAATAACGAAGTTAAGAGCCCTCAAACGCTTTTAAGTTGGAGAAGAGGAAGGGCTTCTTGAACTTCGGGTCTCCTCTTGAATGTGTAGTCGACTTGAATGCAGGAGAAGGCTCTTTCAATATTGGGAAGAAGTAGGTGGATGCAGTTAATGCTGCTCTTCCCTCTTTTTCGTTGAAGAACAAGTTGCAGAGATTGAAAGCTTGATTACTTGGAGTGGAATGGTTGTTCTCTACCTTGCTACAGTCCTCTGTGGCTATTTAAACCAACCCCCACGGAAACTAGCCGTTAGAGAGCTTTTTCTGCCCGTTCTGCACACTCTGCGCAGCCTGACAATGTGTCCGTTGGTGGGTTAGAGTCGACTCGCGCGATCAGAAGTCGACTCGACTGTAGCGGAAGTCGACTCATACTTTTCCGGAGTCGACTCGGCAACTGTTCCAGATTTGAATTAAAGTTGCCTTCGAGACTAGGAGTCGACTCGTCTTGACCTAGAGTCGACTCGCCAACTTCTGGAGCTGACTTGGCTTTCTCGGAGTCGGCTCATCCCATGAAGTCCGTGGACGTATTTTTGAATTTGGTCCACTCGAGTCGACTCGACTGTCCTGGGAGTCGACTCGGCGCTCAGAGCCCGAACTCCCTATCTTCTGTCTTTTGGCTCGTCCAGTCTTGGAGTCGACTCGAGCTTCCTCGGAGTCGACTCGGCTCTCAGTTTCCGAAACTTGGTCTTCTGCCCTTTTGATGTGAAGCTGCCTTGGAGTCGACTCTAGCTGTCTGGGAGTCGACTCGAATCTCAGAGGCAGTAACTTGGTCTTCTGTCTTCTTTGTGGTCGCAGAGTCTCGGAGTCGACTCGCGTAATGCGGGAGTCGACTCGAATCTCAGAGTCCAGAATCTGCCCTCTGACTTTTTCTTTGTGTACTGCTGAGAGTCGACTCTTGCTGTCTTTGGAGTCGACCTGCCAACCATCGGAGTCGACTCGCGTTACACTGGAGTCGACTCGAATCTCAGACCCGAAAACTGCTCTCTGACTTTTTCTTTGTATTCCTCTTGGAGTCGACTCTTACTACCCTGGAGTCGACTCGGTGAACATCGGAGTCGACTCGCACACTTCGGGAGTCGACTCGTTGACAGGTTCTGAGTTGAAGCTTTCTGTTCGTCTGTCTGTTCTCAGTCGGAGTCGACTCGTACTGATCCGGAGTCGACTCGAGCTCGTGCCAGTGAACTTGATACGCTTGGAGTCGACTCGTGATACTCTGGAGTCGACTCGAGTCTCAGACTTTGGTTCAAGCTGACTTCTTAACTTATCCAAAAATTATGAACCAAGTCTTGAGACACTTAGACAAGATTTTCACTGAAACACTTAATTGAATTCATTAGTAAATAAGAAATATACTCAAATGCTTTGAGCTCATCAAAATCAAATAGGGTTTTAATCAATCACTCCACAATCTCCCCCTTTTTGATGATGACAAAACATTGAGTATATGTAAAGTGAATTGCACAATAAACAATGAAATAAAATCCATAAATAAATTCAAATGTCTTGTAGTTCAATTTATCCAACCTTGAAAGGAGTGAAACAATAAATTTCGGAGTTAAAGCTCCCCCTTTCATTTGGAATTATATAAGCCTTCATCTCATGCAATCAATTGTTTGGCTTATATATATTTAATGATTTAGCTTTCTTAAAAATTCAGATTCTCCCCCTCAACATATGCATTCTACTTTGTTTTGATTCTTTGAATTTCCTTTTAATGCTTTGAAGTTTTTGAACTGAAATTTTGGTTTTTAGAGGGAAAATCTGTCAATTTGTTGTTGAGTAGGATTCAGCTAATCTCCGAATATCCCTTGAATAGATTCTGGAGATTACTCCATTAGGAGCCCCAAAAGAGAGATAATGAGCCTCGAGGTACCGAATCCACTTAGAACAAATTTGTGTGTTTTAAGAGTTTATCTTTTTATTGATTTCCATTGATTTCTTTTACATATTTTATACATATTTTTCCTTTTACATATTTTATACATATTTCTCCCCCTTTTTGTCATCATATCAAAAAGGAGGTAAACAGAACACACAATCAAACATAGATCAAAAGGCACAGTATTGAAGAAAAATGCGGCTACTCATTGTATTAATTTGTATGTAAGTACATTTCAGAATACAATAAGTAACGTAAAGCAATACATGTCAAAGCAAAATACAAAAAGTAGCTACGGTCTCCTCGAGGATGTAGGTCCTCCTCTCGAGGATGTATCTCCTCCTCTCGAGGATGTGACTCCTCCTCTCGAGGATGTGGCTCCTCCTCTCGAGGATGTATCTCCTCGAGGCATGCGCTCCACGAGTGATTGGACCGCATTGGTCACGTTCTCTAGCTGGCGAATGATGGCCTGGATGGCCCTGCTCTGTGTCGTATCCAGCTCGAGTACTGACTTCTGCAGTCCGTCCAGCTTGTCGATGAGCACATTCGACAAGCGCTCGGCCCCTGCGGTGGTGGTGGACATGTCACGGCCGATGTCATCCCGCATCCGTCGAGTGGTGCTCGTGACCTCACTCATGCTGTGGAACTGGGCTTGGACCAGAAACCGTACATTGTCGATCTCTTTCCGCACATGGGCCGTCATGTCAGTCACGGCTGTCAAGGAAGGGACCAACGCTGACGAAGGTGCAGGAGTGGGAGCAGGCACTGAACCCCGGAGCTCCTGGAGCAGATCTCGGACTATCTCCTGCCGTAGCTCCCGGAGCTGCTCAGACGAGATCCGGACCTCCATAGGCTGAGTGGGTGGAGCTGAGGAGGAGGGTCCGGCGGAGGTGGTAGGAGCAGAAGTGGATGGAAAGTCTGGTACGTCGGAAAAGTCAGAATCGGGCTCAGGACTGGGGGAAGGTCTGGTGGTCTGTGTGGTGATGGATGACTTCCTAACCCAGATCCCCTCTCTCTTCCGAAACCCCATCCTGTGTAGGGTCCCCGCTCGCATACGATCTGTCCATCGCAATGCCTTAGAGGGTTCCCCCTCAGGAATGGGAATCTCGTACTCCCTGAACAGAAGAGTGAATATCATGCCGTATGGGAGGGTGAGCCTAGGTCTATCTAGGGGCTCACACAGATACCTATAGATGAGTTTGGGGAAGTTGATTGGGGTGTCCTGAAGAATATAAAACATAAGAGCTAGGTCTCTCTCATTTACAAAATCAAATCTCCCTGTCTTAGGGAAGATGGACCTAGACAATATACTCAAGAGGATCCGCACCTCAATCGGAAGTGAGCTAGCAGATACCTCGTCTAGGGGGGACTGAGGTGGATGCCCTAGTACGGCCGTAAGGGCCTCAACCCTGTCCTCGGGGTGTGTGGGAGCCACCCCGACTTGTGGAAGGTGGAGGATGTGGGCAATGAGATCCTCCGTAATGAACAGAGGGACACCGGCTACTGTGCCCTCGATACCTCCATCTCCCCGATGGACGGTACCGTAGAACTCTCTAATGAGGCCTGGATATGTGGGGAGATCTAAGGTGAGGAAGTACTCTAAGCCCTGGGCCCTAAGTCTATCACCTATAGTGAACCCTTCCCGGGAGAGGAAGTCGAAATCGACATATCTCCCGGTGGAGACGGCCTTCCCGGCTAATGGCCTCGCGGGAACCGCCCTAGGCGGGGAACGAGCCGGAGGTTGTGGCCTCGCGGGATCGTGCCGAGCCTTGGAGCGCCGCTCGGGACGGACCTCGGGTTGGGACCTCTTCCGGACTACGGTCTTACGCGGCATAATGACCTAAAATGGGAGGAAAACCTAATGAGCGGTGAAGAACCGACGGAAAAGTCTTGGGGACGACCGGGGACGACCTAGAAAGGGAGGAAAACCCTAAGGGACGGTGAAAGGTCGACGGAAAAGGGCTTGGAGACGATCGGGGACGACCTAGGAGTCGGCTCTAGGGCTTGTGAACAGTGGCGGCTGAGAAAGAAAGTGTTTTCGAAACGACAAAGCTAGGGTTAAAAAGTCGGATCCCGACTGCGAGTCGACTCTACTGAGTCGCGAGTCGACTCGACCTCGAGTCGACTCCAGAATATGCGCGAGTCGACTCTTCTTATGCGCCTGTAGACCTCGAGTTGACTCCCGACTATATGCGAGTCGACTCCCCCTCTGCTGCCATCTTTGCGAGTCGACTCCCGCAAATGCGCGAGTCGACTCCCCCTTAGGAGCCGACTCTGAAACTTACTCGAGTCGTCTCTAACTTTGGCACGCACCTAAAAATCATGCTATGTTCGTGCCGAATAAGGGAAAATCACTAAATTATGATCTGATTTGATGAACATTGAAAAGAAACTCTATTTTAACCACAATCTAATCATCAAAATCAACGAATCTAGTGGAAACTACCACTAGGATGGATCAATCACTCCTAATCCCCTCCTAAGCACACTAAACCTCTCTTCACTTAGGGGTTTTGTAAAAATATCTGCTAATTGATCATCAGTACAAACAAATTGGAGTGTCACATCACCATTCAATACATGATCTCTTATGAAGTGATGTCTTATCTCAATATATTTAGTTCTTGAATGCTGAATTGGATTTTTAGTTAGATTAATGGCACTTGTATTATCACAATTAATGGGAATTTTATCTTGTTTAATGCCATAATCTTCTAGTTGTTGTTTAATCCACAAGATTTGAGCACAACAACTTCCCGGCTGCAACATATTCAGCTTCAGCAGTAGATAATGCAACCGAGTTTTGTTTCTTGCTAAACCATGAGATAAGGTTTTCTCCTAGAAATTGACACGATCCGCTGGTACTTTTTCTATCAAGCTTACATCCAGCGAAGTCTGAATCTGTGTATCCTATTAAGTTTAGGCTAGATTCTTTAGAGTACCATAGCCCTATATTCTTAGTTCCTATTAAATATTTAAAAATTCTCTTAACTGCAACTAGATGTGATTCTTTAGGATTAGCCTGATATCTAGCACACATGCAAACACTAAACATAATATCAGGTCTACTTGCAGTAAGATACAATAAGGATCCTATCATACCTCGATACAGTTTCTGATCTACAGATTTACCTGATTCATCTTGGTCTAATTTGCATGATGAACTTATGGGGGTGCTGATTGATTTGTTTCCCTCCATATCAAACTTCTTGAGCATCTCCTTGATATATTTGGCTTGATTGATGAAGATGCCTCCTTCAGATTGTTTGATTTGGAGTCCAAGGAAGTAAGTCAGCTCTCCCATCATGCTCATCTCAAATTCACTCTGCATCAAGTTAGCAAATTCTTCGCAGAGACGATTGTTAGTAGCACCGAAAATAATATCATCAACATAAATCTGTACTAACAGCATATCTTGGTTTTTCTTTTTTAGAAATAGAGTTGTATCTACATTACCCCTAGAGAACTCATGTTCTAATAGGAATTTGCTAAGTCTCTCATACCATGCTCTAGGTGCTTGTTTCAAACCATAAAGTGCTTTGTTCAATTTATAAACATGATTAGGGTATTGATGATTTTCAAAACCAGGAGGTTGTTCTACATATACCTCCTCATTAATATACCCATTTAAAAATGCACTTTTTACATCCATTTGAAATAGTTTGAAGTCCTTAGAGCATGCATATGCTAATAATAATCTAATAGCCTCAAGTCTAGCTACAGGAGCAAAGGTTTCATCAAAATCTATACCTTCTTCTTGATTATACCCCTTTGCTACTAGTCTAGCCTTATTACTTATTACGATTCCATTTTCATCTAGTTTATTTTTATAAATCCATTTTGTACCTATAATTGGATATTCAGAAGGTCTCTCAACTAGATTCCATACTTTGTTTCTAGTAAATTGGTTTAATTCTTCTTGCATTGCATTTATCCAATTTACATCATTTTCGGCTTCTTCTATATGTTTGGGCTCAAAGTGTGAGACAAAAGCTAGATGGTTATTTAAATTCCTAAGGGATGCTCTAGTCCTAACCGGTTGAGATGGGTCATCTAGAATTAGTTCCTTAGGATGCCCGTGAGCATACCTCCAAGCTTTAGTTAGCCCATGATCCACAATAGCCTCTTGGCTTGATGATGCTCCTTCAATCAATTTTTGATTATCATCTTGTAATGTCATTTCATCTATCTTTTCTTCAAGAATTTCAGCATCATCATCAAAGTTAACTTTCTTACTAGAGGAGATGTCACTAGAATCATCAAATACAACATGTATAGATTCTTCTATAACTAGGGTTCTTTTATTAAAGACTCTATAGGCTTTACTAGTTGTAGAGTAACCTAAGAATATGCCCTCATCAGATTTAGAGTCAAATTTACCTAGATTATCTTTTCCATTATTATGAACAAAACACCTACATCCAAAAACATGAAAGTAGTTTACCTTTGGTTTTCTGTTTTTCCAAAGTTCATAAGGTGTTTTCTTTATAATGGGTCTTAATAAAACTCTATTTAATATATGATAAGAAGTATTAATGGCTTCTCCCCAAAAGTACTTAGGGAGGTTACTTTCACATAACATAGTTCTAGCCATTTCCTCTAGAGTTCTATTTTTCCTCTCCACAACTCCATTTTGTTGTGGTGTCCTAGGTGCAGAAAAATTATGAGTTATTCCCTTTTTACTACAAAACTCATTGAATAACTGATTTTCAAATTCGGTACCATGGTCACTTCTAATGGCTATTACTGAAGTATCTCTAGCATTGGTTACTTCCTTATGAAACTTTTTAAATACTGAAAAAGCTTGATCTTTATGTGCTAAGAACATAACCCAAGTGTACCTAGAATAATCATCTACAATAACTAGACCATATTTATTTCCACCTAGGCTTGTTGTTCTAGTTGGTCCGAATAGGTCCATGTGTAATAATTCTAGAGGTCTAGAGGTAGAGACACATTTTATGGATTTAAATGAGTTCCTAGATTGTTTGCCAAATTGACATGCTTCACATATTTTGTTCTTTTCAAATTTTAATTTTGACAAATCTATCACAGAATCTCTTTTAACTAGTTTAGTTATTGTGTCCATGCTTGCATGACCTAACTTACGGTGCCATAACCAACTAGCATCATTATCTTTAGTTTCATTAACAACTAAACATTGGTTATGTTTTGCAAGATCTTCAAGGTCTACAACATATACATTTCCACGTCTAATTCCTTTAAAGACTAAACTATTGTCATTAGGGTTTGTTATAATGCATAGTGATGGTTTAAACATAACATCATACCCTTTATCACATAATTGACTAATGCTTAACAAGTTATGCTTAAGACCATCAACATATCTAACATTATCAATAAAAGTAGAAGGGGTGATTTGAACTTTACCAATACCAATGATGTGACCTTGGTTGTTGTCTCCAAAAGTCACAGCACCTCCCTTCTTAGCTTCAAGGGTGAAAAATTGATCCTTATCACCCGTCATGTGTCTTGAGCAGCCACTATCCAAATACCAGCAGTTTTTGTTGACCTTGGCTGCAAGACACTCCTACACAAGCAAATCATGTCATCTTAGGTACCCAAGTTTTCTTGGGTCCTTCATGGTTAGTCAAGTTGGTTCCTTTTGGAACCCATACCCTTTTAATTTTCCTTTTTGTTTTACCTTTCCTAAAATTACACACATTCGCTTTATGACCTATAGTTCCACAACAAAAGCAGGTTATTTTCTTAGTTTTACTTTCTCCAGCTTTAACAAAGAAGTTACTAAGAAGTTTTTGTTTATTTCTTGGTTGATATCCTAAACCTGCTTTATTAAATACTGCTCGTTGACTATTTAGTATCATATTCAATTTTTCTGAGCTATATGTAAATTTTTCAACTAAGGGTTTGTATTTGTTAAGTTCTTTGGTTAGTGTTTGATTTTCTGCCTTTAGATCATTTAGTTCTTTTGTGAGATCCTTGTTTAAGATTTGTTTATGGTTTTTAAGTTCTGAGAGTTCCTTAGTTAGTTTTTCATTATCCTTAGTTAAGGTATTAGTCTTTTGAGTTAAAAGTTGGTTGCTTGTCTTAAGGTCTATATTTTCTTTGGTGATTAAATTTTTATCCTTAACTAATGAATCATACTTACGGATATAAGTTTGGTTAGTTACTTTTAATTCTCTGTTTTTAACATTTATAGCCTTATATTCAATCATTAGTTCATTAAAGGCATCATAAAGCTCATCAAAAGTAAAATCTAAAGGCGATTCGAGCGTTACCTCATTTTCATTGGCCATGAAGCAGAAATTGGCCTTTTCCTCTTGTTCCTCATCCGATGAAGAGGATGATGAGTCTGAGTCGGATAGTGTCGTGACAAGAGCCTTCTTCTTCTTGTACTTGCTCCCCTTCTTCAGTAAAGGGCACTCAGCTCTTATGTGACCCGGCTTCTTGCACTCGTAACAGCCAATCCCCTCATTTTTCCTTTTCTTACCTTTGTCCTCGCGGTAGAAATTTGAGGGGCCTCTCCTTTGATGATAGGACTTCTTGTGGTTGATGAATTTTCTGAATTTGCGCACAAGAAGTGCCTCACCATCATCATCCTCATGTTCTTCTTCTTCACTGCTGCTACTGCAAGATAAGTTCTTGTTAGATGAAGTAGATTTTAGAGCTATTACCTTTTTCTTATGGGAGGACTCTTCCTCGTTGTGTTGTTTCATGGTTAGCTCGTGCGTCATTAGAGATCCAAGAAGCTCCTCAAGTGGTAATTTGTTCAGGTCCTTGGCTTCTTGGATTGCGGTCACTTTAGCTTCCCATGACCTTGGTAGACACCGAAGGATTTTCCTGACAAGCTCACTGTTAGTATAGTTCTTGCCAAGGCTTTTTAGGCCATTGACAATGTCAGTAAACCTAGTAAACATGCATGTAATTGTTTCATTAGAATCCATTTTAAATAGTTCATATTTATGAACCAAAATATTTATTTTGGATTCTTTGACTTGATTCGTGCCCTCATGGGTCACTTCAAGTCTGTCCCAAATCTCTTTTGCAGAATTGCAAGTAGAGACCCTATTAAATTCATTTCTATCTAAGGCACAATAAAGCACATTCATAGCTTTAGAGTTTAGTTGTGCCTTCCTCATGTCATGTTCATCCCAATCCTTTTCTAGTTTGGGTACCGTGACACCCTCTACATATATGGATGGGATGTATGGCCTATTTACTACAATGGTCCACATCTCATAGTCTTGGGCTTGGATGAATATTCTCATCCTAGCCTTCCAATATGAGTAGTCGGATCCATTAAAGAATGGGGATCTTTGGGTGGACTGACCCTCAATGTGGGAAGATCCAAATGGGGTTGTCATTTTGATCTTTTACTCTTGGGTGGAAGAGTTTAGGCTCTGATACCACTTGTTGCCCAGATAGACAACCCAAGAGGGGGGGTGAATTGGGTTTTAAAATAATTTTAACTATTAAAGCGTTTGTGGGTGACTAATTAATGCTTTTTACAAGATGATTAATTAGTTGCTGTGATGTGTATGAAATGAGAGTAATGGTAAGAGACAAGCAATCACAAACACAAAGCTTTTATAGTGGTTCGGAGCTAACCCTTGCTCCTACGTCCACTCCCCAAGTCTCTCTTGGGAATTCACTATAACCCCTTGGATTACAGCCGGTTGTTTTCCAAGCTCACAACCAAACTTGTTGTTTTACGAGCTCACAACGAACTCGGTCGGTTTTCCCAGGCTCACCGACTAGAACCAACCCCGATTGTTTTTCCGGGATCACAATCGAACCCTTACACGTTGGTTTTACACTCGGCTCACCAACCAACCTCAATACTCTTGATTCAATGCCCCGATTGAACCAAGCAAAGACAAAGGTGTAGATAAAAGAGACAAACAGAAAAATACAGCTTCTCAAAAGCAGATAAATGGCAATATGAACAATAACGAAGTTAAGAGCCCTCAAACGCTTTTAAGTTGGAGAAGAGGAAGGGCTTCTTGAACTTCGGGTCTCCTCTTGAATGTGTAGTCGACTTGAATGCAGGAGAAGGCTCTTTCAATATTGGGAAGAAGTAGGTGGATGCAGTTAATGCTGCTCTTCCCTCTTTTTCGTTGAAGAACAAGTTGCAGAGATTGAAAGCTTGATTACTTGGAGTGGAATGGTTGTTCTCTACCTTGCTACAGTCCTCTGTGGCTATTTAAACCAACCCCCACGGAAACTAGCCGTTAGAGAGCTTTTTCTGCCCGTTCTGCACACTCTGCGCAGCCTGACAATGTGTCTGTTGGTGGTTAGAGTCGACTCGCGCGATCAGGAGTCGACTCGGCTGTAGCGGGAGTCGACTCATACTTTTCCGGAGTCGACTCGGCAACTGTTCCAGATTTGAATTAAAGTTGCCTTCGAGACTGGGAGTCGACTCGTCTTGACCTAGAGTCGACTCGCCAACTTCTGGAGCTGACTTGGCTTTCTCGGAGTCGGCTCATCCCATGAAGTCCGTGGACGTATTTTTAAATTTGGTCCACTCGAGTCGACTCGACTGTCCTGGGAGTCGACTCGGCGCTCAGAGCCCGAACTCCCTATCTTCTGTCTTTTGGCTCGTCCAGTCTTGGAGTCGACTCGAGCTTCCTCGGAGTCGACTCGGCTCTCAGTTTTCGAAACTTGGTCTTCTGCCCTTTTGATGTGAAGTTGCCTTGGAGTCGACTCTAGCTGTCTGGGAGTCGACTCGCTCAGAGGCAGTAACTTGGTCTTCTGTCTTCTTTGTGGTCGCGGAGTCTCGGAGTCGACTCGCGTAATACGGGAGTCGACTCGAATCTCAGAGTCCAGAATCTGCCCTCTGACTTTTTCTTTGTGTACTGCTGAGAGTCGACTCTTGCTGTCTTTGGAGTCGACCTGCCAACCATCGGAGTCGACTCGCGTTACACTAGAGTCGACTCGAATCTCAGACCCGAAAACTACTCTCTGACTTTTTCTTTGTATTCCTCTTGGAGTCGACTCTTACTACCCTGGAGTCGACTCGGTGAACATCGGAGTCGACTCGCACACTTCGGGAGTCGACTCGTTGACAGGTTCTGAGTTGAAGCTTTCTGTTCGTCTGTCTGTTCTCAGTCGGAGTCGACTCGTACTGATCCGGAGTCGACTCGAGCTCGTGCCAGTGAACTTGATACGCTTGGAGTCGACTCGTGATACTCTGGAGTCGACTCGAGTCTCAGACTTTGGTTCAAGCTGACTTCTTAACTTATCCAAAAATTATGAACTAAGTCTTGAGACACTTAGACAAGATTTTCACTGAAACACTTAATTGAATTCATTAGTAAACAAGAAATATACTCAAATGCTTTGAGCTCATCAAAATCAAATAGGGTTTTAATCAATCACTCCACAGATCTGATCTTTATAATTAGTTTAAAAGTTTTTTAATTCTAATCTATCTATGAACGGTTATTGAACAACGTTCATAGGATGAACGATTGATCCCGTTTATGCCTCTTCCGCTGCATCTGAAATTTTTTTTAAAATTTTCTGCGGTATGGGCGGGTTCCCAACAGTGGTATCAGAGCCTAGGCTTCGTAGTTTAAGATTAGAATTTGTTGCTGGTGGTCCAAACCGAGAACGATTGGCACAGCGGTGTGAACGGGGTTCCCTTTGAGTTGCTTTGGTTGCGCTCCGCCCTCCGCCGTGAAACCTGCAAGCAAGCCTCGCACCACCACCGGGGTAGTGGGGGCCCTCCGACGATCAAGTCAGAGGAGATCGAAGGAGAAGGAGAAGGAGGAGGAGAAGGTAGCAGGTGAGATGATACTCTGGAAGATATATCTTACCCTCCTCCTTCCCCCCCAGCCTCATATATATCAGGCTGGGGGGTTTTTCCGGGGATTCGTCATCGTGTGGCACGATGGGGCTGCCACTGACATGGCCGTTATAGGGCGTCGTGGGGCAGCGCTGGGTACGGCCATGGCAGGGCATAGTGGAGCTCCGCTTTGTACGGCTGTTACAGGGGATCGTGGGGCAGCGCCGGATACGGCCGTTGCAGGGAGTAGTGGAGCAGGGGGCCGCGGCGTGCCTCAGAGGAACAGTCTGTTGTTGTCGAGAGATTGCCGACTCGGGGTCGGATTGCTGGATCAAGGGGCAGCCGACTCGGGGTCGGGCTGCGGAGCCGAAGATATCCGACCCGAGGTCGGATTGCTGGATCAAGGGGCAGCCGACTCGGGGTCGGGCTGTGGAGCCGAAGATATCCGACCCGAGGTCGGATTGCTGGATCAAGGGGCAGCCGACTCGGGGTCGGGCTGCGGAGCCGAAGATATCCGACCCGAGGTCGGATTGTTGGATCAAGGGGCAGCCGACTCGGGGTCGGGCTGCGGAGCCGAAGATATCCGACCCGAGGTCGGATTGCTGGATCAAGGGGCAGCCGTAGTCTTCCTGGGCGCGCGTGCCGGTCACGTGGGGCATGGTGGCTAAGTTCCTCCGTAACAGTAGCCCCCCACTCCCGAGCCTGGAACCAGGAGGGGAACGGGTGAAGGGAGTGATGCTTCGAGATTGCCGCCATCCCTCGGAAAGGCGCGCGCGCTCCGAGCTTCCCGCCTTCTTTATGGCGTATGGCAGTTGTCGCTGATCTGGCGGTCTGCGGATTTCGGCGGACATCCTTCCTTAATGGCGTCGATTCGCCTTTGGGGCGCGAACAAACTTTCGGCAGCCAGGCGTCCTCTGGCGTCACCGAGGCGTCACCCGCCTTTCCGCCTATTTAACCGGGGTCCCTCCCCCGTCCGCCTTTCTCTTCACAGGCATCTTCAAGTTTCTCCCTTGTGCCGCTGCCGTTGTCGCCGAACTGTTCGTTCGCTCCTCTTTTGACGCTCTCGGAGCCGTTCTTCCTTCCTTTCCGGTGAGTTGCCCCACTCTTCAATTTAGGGCTCTCCGTACTTTCTCCTTTCGTGTTAGTGTACTCCAGTCATTCCGGTGCCTTCCCCCCTCTTGACCCCGTCCTGACCGTAGGTTCACTGGCCATTAGGGATGGACGAAGTAAGGGCGGACCGCATTCAGTCGGAGCTGGTCCCTGAAGACCTAGATAGGTTCGTGGCCCGGTACCACCTTCCCGAAGCCTGCAACATTACGCTCCCGGGGCCTGAGGAGAGGATGTCCCATCCTCCTCCAGGGAAGGTCGCCATCAATGAGGACATCCTTCGGGCTGGGTTCCGCTTTCCCCCCTCGGACTTAGTCGTGCAGGTGCTTCGGGGTTTAAGAGTGGCGCCGACGCAACTGGTGCCGAACTCATGGCGCACCCTGACGGCCTTCTAGGTTCTCTGCCGCATGCATGAGGTTCCCGCCACCCTGAATGTCTTTTGGGAATGCTACGGCCTGAACGGCCACCCCCGGGACAGAGGGTGGTGGTGCTTCGCGGCGCGGCGAGGGTGCGGCCTCGTCAAGGATGCTCCTTCCTCCATTCACGGCTGGAAGGAGCGTTTCTTTTTCATTGACGTAGATCCCTCTTGGGGAATCGGGACAACCTGGGAGACGCCGATGAAGTCCCCGATCGGCTTATCGAGGTTGTCGAGGGAGGAGTCCGATGGCGTTGCCGTCTTGAGGGGGCTGGTTGCCGAGGGCCGGCTTCCCCCGGTGGCCCGCCTTATTTCCGAGGATGCCTTGGTGAACGTCGGTCTGAGCTCGGTCCCCGCCGACCGTGAGCCCGCCACCACTTCTTTTTTAGCTCTTTTCTCCTCTTTCGTTTCTTCTTTCCATCAGTTTCTCAGTCTCCGACCATCTCGTCCTTTTTGCAGAAATCGACGACGTCATGCGGTCGGACAAGGCGATGGCTGTCAGTAGGGCGTCCCTACTGGAAGCGGTCCGGAGGAAGAAATGGACTCCTCCGAGCGGGGTCCCACCGGCGAAGAAGTCCCGCCAGCAGGCGACTCCGACGCCGACAGACGGGTCCGGACCCACCGATCAGGGGGACGCCGCGGGCTCGGACCGACAGTTGACGCCGTATCAGCCCTCCGGTGATGAGACTACCGCTTTTCTGGAGGCGTCACCCGGGCGCGCCCGAGACGGCCGGGTCGGACGCGATCGGTCCCCAGCCCGGCCTTCGTCTCGGTCGGCTTCGGATGATACGAGAAGGAGCGCGCCGAGGCCTCGGCCGAGCGGGACCCTGTCGATTTCTGGAGCGGCCTCCGCCCCGAGCACGGTCAGCATGACTCTCCCCCAAGCAATGGGTAAGGGTAAGGCCGCAGAACCACCGTCCGGCTCCGGGGCGAAGTCGGGGTCAGCCTTCACTTTCGTCGGCGTCCGAAACCTCATCGAGACGGTGCTGCTGGAGAGTGACCGTAGGCGGGTCCGGCAGATGGGGATCCCTGACGTCGGAGCTGCCAGCTGCGTCTGTCTCATGTCGGTGAGTGTTCTTCTGTCCGCTTTCGTCATTTATAGGCTCTATTGATGCCCGCCTGACGCCCTCATTTTTCTATCTCTTAGCTCGCCCAGTACATGATCCGTCTGGAGGAGAGCCACGAGGAACAGGTGAGGCTTCTGGCGAGGGCCGAGAGCCGACTGAAAGCTGTAGAGGAGGGAGGCCAGGCTGCGGCGGGGAGGACGACCAGGGACCTCGAGA
>NW_024069726.1:0-31191 GCF_009389715.1 Phoenix dactylifera
TTAGGACTAGATCAAAGGGGATAATCACAAGAAAAGCATCACACTCATCTTTTATGCATAATCACATAACTCATACAACTTTGCAAGGAAAGATGTACTTCAATAATCCCAAAGAAAAACAAATATGCTTACTCTTGCTTTATAAGATATTGCCTATCCTAAATCAAAATTCAATGCTTAAACATAATAAAGAACCCCAAAGTGTAATGTTGATCCTAGATAAGTCTCACACAAGTGCAAATGCATGTTCATTTCTCCTAATCTTTCACATAAAAATTTGGTTTGGAAGACATGGGTATGATCACCAATTAACTTCCATGAAAGTGAACAAACCAGAATTTCGAAAAAAAATTCTTTCTCAAACAAACATAACCTGCACCAGCATTCAGCATAATCAAATATCCACTTCCCCAAACTTAATTTTCACATTGTCCTCAATGTGAAAGCAAAGAAAAATGGAAGACTAATACTTCTCTTTTAGCAAGGCTGAACACAATGAATGTCCGATTGAATTGAACATGAACTAGCTTCTTGCTTAATTTTTCCAAACCTACACAACACAATCAAAAAGAAATGGGTCACAGCAATAATTATTCAAAGACTTAATAAAAACAATAATTAAAACATATAACAAAAGACAAAAGAAAGGATTTTTTTTTGTGTGTGTGGTTGGGTTGCCTCCCAAGAAGCGCTAGTTTACAGTCATCAGCTTGACTACCACACCATCAACCATAGGTAGGATTCTTCAAAGAGTAAATCACTCCTTTAGGAACCACATTACTAGCAAGATAAGGCTTCAAACGCTGCCCATTAACCTTGAATGCACCAGTGACCTCACTACGCACCTCAACAGCAACATATGGATACACTTTTGTTACCGTGAATGGGCCAGACCACCTAGAACGAAGCTTGCCTGGAAATAACTTAAGTCTTGAGTTGAAGAGTAACACTTGCTGGCCAATTTCGAAGTTTCTAATCTGAAGATGTTTGTCATGCCAATGCTTTGTCTTTTTCTTGTAAATCCGAGTATTTTCATAAGCATCCAACCTAAACTCCTCCAACTCACTCAACTGTAACAATCTCTTTTCTCCCGCAGCTTTCAAATCCATGTTCAACTCCTTGATTGCCCAATAGGCCCTATGTTCCAATTCTACTAGTAAGTGACAAGACTTTCCAGAGACAAGTCTGTAAGGAGACATACCCAAAGGTGTCTTGAAAGCTGTCCTATAGGCCCAAAGTGTATCATCTAACTTATTCGCCCAATCCTTTCTTGAACTGCTCACAGTTTTTTCCAAAATTTGCTTCAATTCTCTATTTGCAAGTTCCACTTGCCCATTTGTTTGGAAATGATAGGCAAGTGCCACCTTATGAGTAACCCCATATTTCTTCAACAAAGCCTCAAATGACCGATTACAAAAATGGGAGCCTTCATCACTAATAATAGCTCTCGACACACTAAATCTTGAAAAAATATTTTCCTTCACAAATCTCATCACCACCCGAGAGTCATTAGTCTGAGTTGCAGTAGCTTCAACCCATTTAGACACATAATCCACTGCTACCAGAATGTACTGATTGTTAAAGGAAGAAGGAAATGGGCCCATGAAATCAATTCCCCATAAATCAAACAGTTCAACCTCCAGGATATTGGTCAAGGGCATCTCATTCTTTTTTAAAATGTTGCCAACCCTCTAACATCTATCACACATGCTCACATATTGTCTAGTATCTTGATACATGGTCGGCTAGTAAAAACCAGACTGCCATACCTTTGCAACTGTCTTAGAGGTACTAAAATGTCCACCACACTCCAAGGAATGGCAATGGTCAAGTATATCCTGCATCTCATCTTGGGGCACACATCTTCGAATCATCCCATCTGCATAGTGTTTATAGAGTAGCGGTTCTTCCCAAAAATAATGCTTCACATCCTACAAAAACTTTTTCTTCTGATGATAGCTCAAATCAGGAGGAACAATGCCACTCACCAAATAGTTCCCCAAATCAGCATACCAGGGGATGACTGAAACTGCCAACAACTGCTCATCTGGAAAGCTTTCATTAATGGGCACCTCATCTGCTCTTGACTGCCCCTCTAATCTAGACAAGTGATCTGCCACCACATGCTCCATGCCTCTCTTGTCTCGAATCTCAAGATCAAATTCTTGAAGCAACAGCACCCACCGAATCAAGCGCGGTTTGGCATCTTTCTTTTTCAGTAAGTACTTGATTGATGAATGGTCTATATATACGATCACCTTGGAACCTACAAGATAAGATCGAAACTTGTCAAAAGCAAACACAACAGCAAGCAATTCTTTTTCAGTAGTTGCATAATTCAACTGTGCATTATTTAAAACTCTACTAGCATAATATATAACATGCAACTTTCTATCTTTTCTCTGGCGAGAACAGCGCCCAAAGCGAAATCACTAGCATCACACATTAGCTCAAAAGGCAAACTCCAATCTGAGGCTGCCATAATTGGTGCTGACACCAACTCTTGCTTCAACCTGTTAAAAGCATTCAAATAGTCCTTATCAAAATTAAACACAACATCCTTATTCAACAGATTACAAAGAGGTTTACAAATTTTAGAGAAATCCTTAATAAAATGCCGGTAAAATCCTGTGTGACCAAGAAAACTTCTAACTCCCTTAACATTTGTAGGTGGTGGCAATTTTTCAATAATTTCTATTTTTGCTCGGTCCACTTCAAGGCCTCTTGCTGAAATTTTGTGGCCTAAAACAATACCTTCCTGCACCATAAAATGACATTTCTCCCAATTTAAGATCAAATTGGTCTCCTCATAGCGCTGCAAAACTCGAGACAAGTTATCTAAACAACTATCAAAAGAAGATCTAAAAACAGAAAAATCATCCATGAAAACCTCTATGATCTTTTCAACAAAATCAGAGAAAATAGCCATCATGCAACGTTGGAATGTAGCAGGTGCATTACACAAACCAAAAGGCATTCTACGGAATGCAAAAGTACCATAAAGATAAGTGAAGGTGGTCTTTTCTTGATCTTCGAGGGATATAGAAATCTGGTTATACCCTGAATAACCATCTAAAAACAGTAATACGCATACCCAGCAAGTCTCTCAAGTACCTGATCAAGAAAAGGTAAAGGAAAATGATCCTTACGGGTAACACTATTAAGTTTTCTATAATCTATGCAGACTCTCCACCTAGTTACTGTCCTAGTGGGAATTAATTCATTATTTTTATTATGCACCACAGTCATCCCACCCTTTTTAGGCACTACCTGCACTGGACTAATCCATGAACTATCAGATATAGGATAAATAATCCCTGAATCTAACCATTTAAGAACTTCAGCCCTAACTACTTCTTTCATGTTAGGATTTAACCGTCTCTGATTTTCAACAATAGGTTTATGGTTATCCTCCATTAAAATTCTATGCATACACAATGAAGGGCTAATTCCTCTAAGGTCTGATATAGTCCATCCTATGGCTTTTTTTCTCAATCTCAAAATACGTATCAATTTGTCAAGTTGCTCATCAGACAAAGAAGCACTCACAATCACAGGCAAAGTATTATTCTCACCTAAAAATGCATGCATGAGATGTGAGGGTAATGGCTTCAACTCCAGAACTGGTGCTTGCACATTAGAAGGGGGAGGGGGTGGCTTACCTTTGCCGATATCCTCAAAATGAATACCTCTCTTCTTCGGCTTAGGACATATAGCCTCTAATGCACACGCCACTTTAGCAACCTCTAGATTATCATCTTTACTTGTCCCTGTTCTCACTAAACCAGTCTCAAGAGGTTCTTTAGTATTTTCAGCCCTAAAAATCTCTCTAGTCGACTCATCTACAACATCAACTCGAAAAACATGATCAGTAAAAGAAGGATATTTAGTAGCTTCAAATAAATTAAACTCTACCTCTTCTTCACCAACCTTCAAAGTCAACCTACCATTCTTAACATCTATGATAGCTCCAGCTGTGGCTAGAAAGGACCGGCCTAAAATGATAGGGATCTCGGTGTCTTCTTCCATCTCCAAAATAATAAAATCAACTGGAATGATAAACTTCTTTACCTTGATCAGCACATTCTCAAAAACACCCAAAGGATATTTGATCGATCGATCAACTAGCTGCAAAGAGATGGTAGTAGGCTTCAACTCCTTCAATCCAAGCTTCCTAAACACAGATAAAGGCATTAGTGAAATACTAGCACCTAAATCACACAAAGCTCTAGAAAAAAATCAACATCATCTATAGTACAAGGAATAGAAAAACTTCCTAGATCTCTTAGCTTTGGTGGCAGCTTATTCTGGATAATGGCACTGCATTCCTCCATCAAGGCAATGGTCTCGAAATCGTCCAATTTTCTCTTCTTAGACATGATCTTCTTTAAAAATTTTGTATATGCAGGAATTTGTGCTAAGGCGTCTGCAAAAGGAATATTAATGTGAAGCTGCCGAAACACTTTCAAAAATTTCTCAAACTGTTTATCAATTTTATTTCAACTTAAGCCTTTGAGGAAAAGGAATAGGAGGAACATAAGGTTCGACTGGTGGTAGTGGGGATGGTGTCTTGGCTAGGTCCTCAACTTTTTCACTGACCTTCTTGCTCACCTCTTCATAGTCTACTTCATCACCAACTATAGTCTCACCACTTACCTGACCAAGTTGCTTACCACTTCTCAAGGTGACTGCCTTGCAATGCTCCTTCGGATTGACCTCTGTCTTACTAGGCAAATTACCCTATCCACGAGAATTGATGGAATTGGCTAACTGTCCCAATTGCATCTCCACATTTCTATTGGAACTCGCCAACTGGTCAACCTTTGCTTCCAATCTCTCAAATCTCTCTGAACTGGCATTGGCTAACTTCTCAATAGCTATCTCCCAAGACTGCTTATTTTTTGGTTGGGATGGTCTTGGTTGGAAACCAGGAGGATGGAGAGGTCTAGAACTGCTACCTTGGTTACCTTGATCTTTCCATGAAAAGTTGGGATGATTCCTCCAGCCTTGGTTGTATGTATTGGAATAAGGGTTATTCTGCTGCTGCTGCCTGTTATAATTAGACACAAATTGAACCTGCATACAATCATAACTCATGTGAGCTCCTCCACAGCAATCACAACTCAATACAGGACTAGAAATGGAATTCACATTACCCAGCTTACCGAACATTTTTACTAGAGAATCAACCTTGGCATTCAACATGTTTATGCCATCTACATCATACATACCTGGAACTTTCTTAGGCATACCTCTTTCATTAGACCACTGATAATTGTTAGAGGTCATTTCTTCTAACAACTTATATGCCTCTTCTGTTGACTTACTCATTAAAGTACCTCCTACAGCTGCATCTATGGTAATTCTGACTGAATGTGTTAATCCATTATAGAAAGTCTGTACAATCAGCCAGTCAGGAAGACCATGATGTGGACACTTCCTCTGCAAATCCTTAAACCTCTCCCAGGCTTCATACAAAGATTCACCATCAAACTGAGCAAAACTGGTAATATCATTTCTAAGTTTGGCGGTCTTACCTGGGAAAAAATACTTTCTCAGAAAAGTTTGTGACAAGGCATTCCAGGTGGTGAAAGAGTTAGGCGCTTTGGAATTTAACCAGGCCTTGGCTTTATCCTTTAGAGAAAATGAAAAAAGTCGGAGTCGAATAGCATCATCACTAACTCCATTCATCTTGATTGTATCACAAATCTCCAAGAAATTGGCAAGGTGTGCATGTGGATCCTCAACAGGTCCTCCACCAAACTGCTCCTGCTGCACCATCTGGATGAGACCAAGCTTAATCTCAAAATTATTAGCATTAATTGTAGGTCTCACAATACTGGATTGAGCACCATTGACATTCGGCACGGCATAGTCACTCAACAACCTTTTATTCTGGTTATTTTGGTTATCTGCCATTGCTACTACTTGTTTTTGCTTTAGCTCTAATCTTTATTGTTTCCTTAATGCTTGTAGGGTTCTCTCAATTTCTGGATCAAAAGGCTCAATTAGCTCACAGTTTCATGGCATACACAAAATACAGAAACGTAAATTAACAAAAAGAATAAAACAGTCTAAATTAATGCAGAAAATTATTTGTATTGATATTAAAAACAATCCTCCCCGGCAACGGCGCCAAAAACTTAATAGTCCCTATCCTATACCACAAGTGCATGGATCATGACAAGTAGAATAGGACAAAAAGAGTATCGTTACCACAAGGAGGCGATTCAAGTACCAATTTATAAATTTTCTATATTATTTAGACGACCCCAAATTGATGTGACTAATTGTAATTTCTTGATCTGAAAAATCAAATATGAAGGGTTCCTAGGGCTTGGATTTCATCAATTGAATTCCTTCAATGAATTTAAATCTGATTGTTAATATTCTGCTAATTACAATGACTGAATCCCTTTTTTTTATGTGATATCCTCTTTCAAGGCATAACACCTATACCTATATTAATCCTATGTCTACTTTCGTGATCATAGAAATTAATATAAATTCATTATGGTCTGTGAAATTCTTGATTGTAGGTCACAAGGGTGTGCATTTATTTCTAAACTACACCACCAATGTTTGATAAATTTACCAACTAATATTGAACTTCAACTTTCGTTACTTTATTCAACATCTTAAGCATGTAATTCATGGCCAGTAAATTGTAAGAATGAAAATCGAAATCATCAAATTGCAATTAACAAAAGATATTCAATACAACCAGACTCAATTCATATCAAAAATTCAATGACTACGTCCTAGCCCTAGGATAAGAAAACTAGCAAATCATAACTAATAAATCAATCCAATTATTTCTCAAACATAATTCGCATTCAACATTCTTAATAACAATTTAGCAAATAAAAAAAATAAAAATATATATATAAGAGAAAGGAAAAGAATTCTGTATTTGCAAAAATCCTCCGTTCTGTTCTTTCTCCTACAATTCCAGCTTTTTCTTCCTCTTGGAATTTCTAGCTTTTCCTCCTCTCGAAATTTCAGATTTTCTGCGTTTTTTTTTTATCTGCTTGTCCTCCTCTTCGTATATGCTGGCCCCCCTCCTCTTCTCGGAATTTCCTTTTTTTTGAATTTGAAAGCAGATTTCCTCCCTATCTGCTAGCTGAAATCCGGAATTCTAGGCTGATTTTTAGACTCGACTCCCAGCTGGATTGAGAGCACCAAAACGATATACTTTGGATTTGGACCTTTCACAAAAGTTTTAGATCTAATTCTCAGCTTTCCAACGCACCTAGGTTTGCATTATTCTGACTTATATAACTCCAGATACAAGCTGAAAACCGAAATAGGGTTTGGGCCGTAGTAAAATTCTGGACAGATTCGGACTTCTCCGTTTCGGCTAAGTTTTGGACTTCAAAACGGCAGAACTTGATTTTGTGATCTTCATAAAAGTTTTAGGTCTATGTCTTATCTTTCTAGCAAGCTAAACAACATATATAACGGAGGTCTGTAGCTCCAGTTAGAACCTAAAAACCGAACAGTATTCTGTGTTGACTAGACCAACCCAATTTCAACCGAATTCAATAATTAAACACCTGCAAAATACCAAGAATTTTCAAGAATTAAATAAATATAAAAGACACCTAAATTCTAGACAAATGAGCTAAGAACATACAAAACACTCTAAAACAAAATAATTAAGACTAAGAAAATGTGTGAAATAAATTCTCACATCAATAACTCAAAGAAGCAACATGAGATGATGCAAATCAGTTTCAAATGTCAACATAATAAACAAGATGATTGTTACTACTTACCAGCATAAGCTAATCATGGGTATTAATATCAATAACAGTTTCGTAATCTTCAACCTTGTATTTTGTATGAGGAGGTGGAACATCTACAAATGAAAAAAAATACGAAATTAAAAATCTCAAAGTTTTTAAGCACTAGTACAACTGGTACATCATAAAATTTATGAATGTTGTAGAAATTGAACCTGCAAGATGAGGCAAGTTATCTCGAAGCCAATCTTGTGCGCATATCAATACCTAAATCGTATTCGGAGATAGACTGCTATGAAAATCATCCAAAACCCTGCCAGCAGTGCTGAAGGCAGACTCAGATGCAACGATAGAAACGGGAATTGCCAAGATATTACGTACTATCCTAGACAATATTGGATATTTTGATTCATGAATTTCCAATACTGTAGAATGTCAAAATTTTGATCTTCTAATGGATGAACCTGCTCCAAAAAATTAAATGGCAAGTCATTTTTATTAGAATTGTTGACTAATATTTTTAATGTAAGCATCCAAATTAGAGATCGTAAAATACCTTCTCTTCCAAATAGATCTCTAATTCTGACTTGGATGGTTGGGTAACTTGTACTCCATGGATGAATTCTTTATAGCCATGCATAAAATGATTCTCATCTCTTCTACCTTGGGATGTGGACACCCTCTCATCCACTTGAACAAGAGAGACATTTGTGCCATATAAAATTGCATAATTATCATAAAAAGTTTGAAGAATATCGTGCACTTTGTTGATCTCAAATGAAGCACGATCACCATTACCATGGATTGTCTGAAAGCAATAAATAATAAGATTCATCTTATATCTTGGATCAAGAACAACCCCTACAGCAAGAATGTGAGAGCATTCCTTCCAATACTTGTCAAATTTTTTTCTTGCATCTTTAAAGCCATCATCATCATAACTGCATTTGAACTCCTAGAGCTTTCAATCAAGAGCATATTGATTCTCCAAATTTCATAGAAATACAAAGTTGCAGTTGGATTTTTTATTTGTGAAAAAACTTCAGTTATAAGATGAAAAACCTTTAAGAAGTTACAAATAATGATGCCTTAAGACCAATCTTCCTCAGTTGGTGCATTTTCAAAATTAGGATTCCGGGCCACAAGTCGCATAAATACATCCTTGAATTCTATAACATCATTTAACATGAGATACGTAGAATTCCAACGAGTAAGTACATCTATGCATATCCTTTTCTTACCATTCATCTTCAACTATTTCACAATTCCCATAAACAATTCCAACCTTCCTTGAGATGATTTTATATATTTAACAGCCTCGTGGATCCTATGAATAGCACCCTCCACTACCTTCAACCCATCCTTCACAATCATATTAAGAATATGTGCACAGCAACGCACATGAAAAAATTTACCATCCAAAAGTAAATCTTTTCTAAATTATTTTTGAAGTTCTGTTGCTACAACTGTATTTGCTGACAAATTATCAAGAGTGATTGAACCCAACCTTTTCTCAATATTCCAAGATAAAATATAGTTAGCTATAGCATCACTAATGACTAAGCCCGTATGTGGTGAAGGAACCAACTTAAAATTGATAATATGCTTTTTTAGTTTCCAATCATTAGTGATGTAATGTGCAGTGAAACACATATATCCCAATGTTTGATTTGATGTCCACATGTCCGATGTTAAGCTGATTCTTCCATAGTTCGTCTTGAACAAATCTTCAAGTCTTCGTTTTTTTCTTTTCACAAGTTTTAAAGCAATCAAAAAACAATGTTGTCCTTGAAACATTATGAAATTCTGGTCTAAGGTTCCTAATAAACATCTAAAAGTCTGGATGTTCAACTATTGTAAATGGCATCTCTTGTAGAATTACCATCCTTGCAAGGTCCTCACGACTTCTTTCCTGGTCAAATGAATAGGGAACTGATTCGTTCAACGGAACACCATCTTTTGAAGTCACAGTGCCTATTAATATTTTTTGTTTCTTATCATGATATTTTTTTGCCTTACAAATATTTGTATGCTTGTGAAGATGACTGATAAGTACTAAATAATGCATAAATAAACCTCTTTCTCATAGCACTTATCATCATTTTAATGCACATATTTTATATTTAAATATGAGAAAATATGTTCCCTTTCATCATTGCATTTTAATAAAGTGTTAAAAGTAATTCAAGTTTGATTCTTTTTATTATTATTATTATTATTATTATTGATCGAGTCTAATGTATGCAGGTCAAGTCAAATTCATTTTGGATGATCCCTAAACCCAAGTCGTATGCACCCCGCAAATCAGATCCTCTCAGATTCTGATTCCGGCCATTCATCCCAACTCCCCTATATCTTTCTTAACATTCGGTTCAACATGGTTGTCCCGAATTCATGCATTTTCTCCCCCTGCTCCACGTTGAATCCCACGTCCACGAATAAACTCCTCTGCTTCACACCCCCAGCCGTTCAACCCGCCTTCCGGATTTTCTCAACGCCTCAACCTCCTAAACCAATCCAGCTGTCCGCCCTCCCTCTTGTTCACACATCATCTCTCAACATCCACGGTCTCCCCCTGCTTCGGAATAGAGCCCGGATTTTCCCAGCAAATCCAAGCATCCGCAGGCCAACCCGCCCGCGGTTCATTTCCACCTCTCCGTGATCCCCTTCTTTCGAATTTCCCCCATTCGCGATAGCCTTCAACCACCCATGGATAAGTCCCGGCTGTTTGCATGTGATTCTCCACGTCTGTTCTTCAAGCGTAATCCATCTTTGCTCTACGTCCTAGTTGTTTCTTCCGTTCTTAGCAGCTCAACCTTCCATGATCAAATCTCCAAACGTCCTTCCCACGATGCATGCCGAGTGATCACTTCTTCCATGCGTCTTCGCATCTATTCTTCAGCGTGATTCTTCCGTATCCCGTGGCCAGCCAAATCCCAGCACCTCATCCACAGACGTAATCCATCCTTATCCAACAACCGCTTATGATCTCCCATGTCCAACGAACAGAACCAAGTCCCAAGCTTCCTCTCATTTGCGTCCCGTTATGGATTTCCTCCCAACCATCTCTCAGCCATCCGAGATCCTCTCCACATCCGCCTCCATGTTGAAGCACTATTAGTTCTTCCCACGGATTCCTCCCAGCAAATCTAAGCTTCCGCATGCACCCAAGATTTCACAGAAACAGAACAAAGCCGCTTCCACCCGTGAAGGATTGCTCCCAGCTCATCTTCTCTTCTCCCGGATTCCTCATAGCCTCCTTCATCCATGGGATAAGCTCCAATCCAGCTGCAGTCGCATCCATTCTGGGATACGATCGAGTTCAGCCATCCACATATGAAGTCTCGCTTCCAAGCTCCTTCCACGTTAATCCTTATCCCCTGCTTCAGCGGAACAGAGTCCGAGTCTTCATCGATCGAGCCATCCTGCGTCGTACACGTCCTACGCAACATCCCATGCACACGTTCCCTCCTTCCACCGAATCCCAGCAGCCTGGATTTGAAGATATCCTCTGGTTAAAGTCTTGAATGAAATCGTGAAGGAGAATGGGCTATAAAAAGGCCATCAGCCTTTGACTTAGGGGGGCATCGAATGAAGTGAGTAGCCAGAGCTCCCTCTGTTATCACGCCATCTTCTTCTTCTCCTCTCTCACGCCACCTCCTCCCTCGAAAGAAGTCAGTCATGCTGTCTTCATCCTCTTGCGCTGCTTCCGTCCACCACTGCATGGAAGCCTAAGCTCTTCACTAGGGCAGGATGACGCCCTAACAAAGGCGATAATGGTTCTTGTATTTTTGTTATTTTGTTCTTGGAATTGTATGAACTTAGTTGATCTTATTGAATATCCTTTTACCTCATACTCAGGTTATGTGATTTTAAGTATGATGTTTATACCATTGTTCTTCATGATCACTAAGTAAAGATAAAATAGTTCATACTTAAGGAAGATGCGGTGTGCTGCCACTTTAGATTAGGGTAGACATCATATGCCAACTGAAGATGAATTATTTCTAAATTACTTTTGTGAACTTTTAATTGAATGCTTATAAGGCTTGTAGCCAGTTTGCATGTTAATCCAAGAACGAATTAAAATACAATTAATCTTTGTTCCTATATTAGTGGTGAATTCCTTGCTCTAGGTTCTTTTATTCATATCATTTTGCATCTCTTATTAAGTTGCTTAGTTCAATAGTCTTCACAAACTCTCTTTTTTTAAAAAATATTTCTACGAAAATAATCGTACCCCAATCCCTGTGCATCAATACCCGTAATCACTATCTTACAAGATACGTGCTATTGCGTGGTCTTTAAAATTGACCATCAATGACTTGTCCCATTTTTTGGATTAGCTGAAAAAATAAAATGACAATAATTGCATCTAGCCTTGTCTTTTTGGTTTTGTACCTCACAATAGTGATTCCATATCTCCGATCTCTTTTTTTTGTTTGTTTTAGAGCTATCTGTATTAGAAGGCTCTACAGCTTGAGAACTACTACAACAAAGTACACTTGAAACTTCAGCCATATTTTCATTGCTATCCATCGTAGACATTAATCTATTTTGCATAGAATTTAATAAAAACGTATGAGCATAAAATGCAACTTTATAGATGCATATAATCTAAGATTTATAATGTCTATCATATTACTGCATGCATAAAAAAGTCATGACCAGTTTATCTACAAAATTTAAGCTATGAACAACATTTCAGCATTCTTGAAAGCTGAAGTAAATAACATGTCATGTACTTAAGTGTTCAAAATTACTGACACTACAGACTTCATATAACTAAAGCGTACTTCATATAACTAAAGCATCTTTTAAAATAGTTATAAAATGGAGGTAAATATGATTACTAAAGCACTAAGAAACTTAAAATATAGTGCACCTAAAAATGAAGACCAGGTGAGAACCAAAATGATACTCGGCAAGCCCATGTAGTAACAATCACTCTGATTCTTTCAATTAATTCAGTAAATCATTATCTTCCCTCAAAGATACTCGTACTGTTTCGTTGAGATAATCCCATATTCAGCACTGTTGCACTAGTTCAATCCAAACCTCAAGTTCGGCCTCGTTGCCTTATTACAAGACAAGCCCCCCTCCCGGAACCTCCTCCAGGCCTATGCTAAAAAAAACTACAGAGGAGGGACATACCTTGGGACGCTGAAGAATGGGGAGAGGGAGATCCGCGGAATGGAGAAATGGAAGTCGGGAGATCTAGGGCACCGCTGCATCGAGCACAGAAGCGGTCTTCTCTTCTCCACCGCCGCAGCTCAAGATCTACTTACCCATTATCATAATAGAACAAGAATAGCATTAGCAAAATATTCTAGGAACGATCTGCAAGATATCAGGATGAAAAATATAGAGAGTAAAGAGGCCCGGACAAAGGAGACCAGCACCTGGTACAGCAAGGTCCTTGGGACATCGAAGAATGGAGAGAGGCCGAGAGAGAGATCCACGGAATGGGGAGCCAGAAGTTGGGCACGACCGCACGGCAACGGTCTACTCTTCTCCGCCGTTGCAGCTCAAGATCTAGGGCATAGGGCACCTAGGCACGACCGCACGGGATCGAAAAAGAGAGGAAGGCGCTCAAGATCTAGGGCACCTGGGCTGCTGGGCATGGCCGCACGGGATCGAAAAAGATAGGAAGGCTAGAAGACGCTCAAGATCTAGGGCATGGCCACACGGGATCGAAAAAGAGAGGAAGGCCGAAGGCCATGAAGGTAGGAATAGAGCTTTATATAGCAACGGGTCGGGTCGGATCCCAGGTCAAGATTGGGTGGACCCGATCCGACCTGAAAAATAGATCGGGTCTAAATTTAGGACCCGACCCGACCCTGCGGGTCCTAAAATTCGGGTCGGGTTGGATCTAAAGCGGGTCGGGTCAGGTCCCGGGTCGATCTGATCCATTTGCAGCCCTAGATATAACAAAACCTGAGAATGCCTAGATATGCATTACCAAACCAAACAGCCACTGAGACAATATTTCTCCCATAACTTAGGCCCTGTTTGGGGGAGCTGTTAGTAGTAGAGCTTTTGGAAGTAGAGTTGTTGGAAGTAGAGCTATCTGAAGCAGAGCATTTATAAAAAGTTATTTACTGTTTGGTAACTACATTTTTAAAGTGTTGTGACACTTTAACATATATTTGGTAAACAAACTCAGAAAGTACTTTTGTGTGACAAAATGACCATAAAGGATATTATTAGTATTATACAATAGAGCATAATAAAATATAATACGTATTGATACATAAATATATGATATAATATAATATTAATATAATGTAATATAATATTATTAAAATATAGTACTATAACATTATATATCATAGAATAATAATTTAATATAATATTAAATTATTTAATATAACATATCAATGTATTATGATATAATGTAATATCATATTATATTTATAGTATAATACAATAATAAATATATAAAATATTATAATTACTAGTATAAATTAATTTTTCATCCTTCTAATGATCATTTATCTCTCTAATAAATTTTCTAGCTAGGTGATAAAATTGCTTAAATAATTACTAATATTTTTATTATTTTTTATTTAGATCAGATTATTTGCCACTCACTCATTATTCTTCTTTTTATTTATTTTATTTAGTCATTTATTTATTTATTTATTATTTTATTTCATTGAAATATAGAAGGGTCGCTGGTCATGGGTGGTGGCCGGCATGGTGGTTGTCACCGTGGGCAGCCACGAGCTCCCAAAACAAAAAAAAAGAAAAAAAAAAAAGAAGAGGAAGAAGGAACGGAGGCGGCGGCATTGAGAGTAGCCTGTTTGAGGGAGCTTTTGGAGGGCCAAAAAGCACTTTCTGGCCCTCCAAAAATACTTTTAGATAAAAAATGATGTTTGGTAAAATTTTCGGAAAGCTGTTTCAGCTTTTGCGGGAAGCTGAAAACAGCTTTTGTGGAGAAGTCCAATTTGGAGCTTTCCGAAAATGTTATTTTCAACTTTATCATGAAGCTATTTTTTGGACCAAAATACCTCCATTTAAATCACACTTTTTTCCCTCAAAATCCTTATCCCGCCTCTTTCTTTCTCCCTTTCCCTCTCAATCTTCTTCTTCCTTTCTCTCTATTAGTTGGAGAGATAAATGGTCATTAGAATGATGAAAAATTAATTTACACTAATAATTATAATATTTTATATATTTATTATTGTATTATACTATAAATATAATATTATATTATATCATAATACATTGATATATTATGTTAAATAATTTAATATTATATTAAATTATTATTCTATAATACATAATATTATAGTACTATATTATAATAATATTATATTACATTACATTAAATTATACTATATCATATATTTATGTATTAATACATATTATATTTTATTATGCTCTATTATATAATACCGGTAATGTCCTTTATGGTCATTTTGTCACACAAAAGTACTTTCTCAGTTTGTTTACCAAACACATGTTAAAATGTCACAGCATTTTAGAAATGTAGTTACCAAACAGCAAACAACTTTTTATAAACGGTCTGCTTCAAATAGCTCTACTTCCAACAGCTCTACTTCCAAAATCTCTACTACTAACAGCTCCTCCAAACAGGGCCGAAGAAGAAGATAGAGAGGGAGAGGGAGAGGATGGGTGAGAGAGGAAGAGGTGGGATGAGGGTTTTGGGGAAAAAAGTGAGATTTAAATGAGGATATTTTGGTCCAAAAAATAGTTTTCCAATAAAGCTGAAAACAGCATTTTCGGAAAGCTCGAAATTGGAGCTTCTCCCCAAAAACTGTCTTCCGCTTTCCGCAAAAGCTGAAACAACTTTTTAAAAATTTTAGTAAATACCATTTTTTATCTAAAAGTACTTTTGGAGGGCTCCAAAAGCTCGGCCTTAGTATTTTAGGCATACTTGAAGTTGCCAAACGGTTAGTTTGGCCTTAACAGCTAGTACGGAGTCCGCACAACGATTTATATGCGCATCCTAGCGCCCCTATAAATAGAGGCCGATCCCGGCCGTTTCACCCTCTTCGCCTGTCTTCTCCCTCATCCTCCATGGCCTCGTCCTTCTCCTCCTCCTCCTCCTCCTCCTCGGCCGAATACCCGAGCTCTCGACGACGAATTGAAGAAGATAAAAGGAGGAAGACGAGCAGCTGCAGCGACGTCCAGAAAGGCAAGAAAGCGCAACGAACAATTACTTCGACTCTCAGGTATGTCTTCGCCTCTCCTTCTTCTTCCTTCCTCACCCTATCTTTTTCGCCCCCATTCTATAAATCCTAGGTTGTTTTGATTTTTTTGTGTCACTTGCGTCTGGATATTGTGGGTTTAATCGATCTTGATTCGCTTTTGCTGAATATTACCAAGACGCATTCTTTACCCTGTGGCGAGAATTTTTTTTCCCCTGCTGCTTAGTTGAATTTCTCGAGTTCTTTAACGGTCGTGGACGGATGATATAAGATCCGGAATCAGGGAATTTTCTACGGCTCATTCCTACCTTCTTCTTGATCGTCTAGGGTATAGGGTTTTCTTGATTGGCTTATATTATTTTAGATAATAATGCTGGCTTATATGGTGGTAACGATCAAGAATCAGGAGCCAAGAGTGTAAACCCTCAAAAGCATGAATAAATACCAAGAATATTTCAAACTAAATAAAGAATAAAACTTGGTTATTATCATGTTCAAGCTATTGGTATCTTGATTGTAGCTTTATCACCCGATAAGAAATAGGCGCCGCCATTACATTAAATTTTTTCCTTTTGCTCTTTCAGCCTTTCACCTCTCTTTTGTAAAGAGGACCTTTTATACGAAATAGCTCTGGGAAAAAAATATTTATCAGCAGTATGTTTCCCATTAGATATGCCATCTTCATTTGTCAAAATCGTTAACTCTATTTTTTATTTCCAAATTTTTGTTCTCTTTAATTTGTAAATAAGTCAGGTTTATTTGTCGTTTCTTTTGATTCATTACAATGCAATATAAAAGATCTTATATAATTTTCTGATTTTGATATATATCCATCAGCTGATTCGGAATTTGGGCTTTGCCCTATGACCATGGAGGGGGAGTTGTACTTAGTTGAGACTCTATAGTACAATTTACAATGACTTGATATTGTTACTTCTTTTTTATTAGGCAAGTACTTTGGTTCTGGATTGGATACTTTGTTTAACCATGATAAAAAAATAGAAGCCAATCTTCTATAAATTGGATGTTTCTAGATGTTCCTTCTTTAATATTCATTCTCTAGGAACGGATAAGATAAGCTCCTCTTTCCATTAGTGTTACGGGGGAACTTAGCCACCATGCCCCACGTGACCGGCACGCGCGCCCAGGAAGACTACGGCTGCCCCTTGATCCAGCAATCCGACCTCGGGTCGGATATCTTCGGCTCCGCAGCCCGACCCCGAGTCGGCTGCCCCTTGGTCCAGCAATCCGACCTCGGGCCGGATATCTTCGGCTCCGCAGCTCGACCCCGGGTCGGCTGCCCCTTGATCCAGCAATCCGACCTCGGGTCGGATATCTTCGGCTCCGCAGCCCGACCCCGGGTCGGCTGCCCCTTGATCCAGCAATCCGACCTCGGGTCGGATATCTTCGGCTCCGCAGCCCGACCCCGGGTCGGCTGCCCCTTGATCCAGCAATCCGACCTCGGGTCGGATATCTTCGGCTCCGCAGCCCGACCCCGAGTCGGGTGCCCCTTGATCCAGCAATCCGACCCCAAGTCGGCAATCTCTTGACAACAACAGACTGTTCCCCTGAGGCACGCCGCGGCCCCCTACTCCACTACTCCCTGCAACGGCCGTATCCGGCGCTGCCCCACGATCCCCTGTAACAGCCGTACAAAGCGGAGCTCCACTACGCCCTGCCATGGCCGTACCCGGCGCTGCCCCACGACGCCCTGTAACGACCATGTCAGTGGCAACCCCATCGTGCCACACGATGACCAATCCCCAGAAAAATCCCCCAGCCTGATATATATGCGGCTGGGGGGGAAGGGGAGGGTAAGAAAGATTTTCCAGAGTATCATCTTACCTGCTACCTCTCTTCTCCTTCTCCTTCGATCTCCCCTGACTTGATCGTCGGAGGGCCCCCACTACCCTGGAGGTGGTGCGAGGCTTGCTTGCAGGTTTCCCGGCGGAGGGCGGAGCGCAACCAAAGCAATTCAAAGGGAACCCCGTTCACACCGCTGTGCCCAATCGTTCTTGGTTTGGACCCCCAGCAACAGTTGGCGCTAGAGGAAGGGCCCCGGATCTCAGAGCGATCGTAATGGCACGGCGAGGTGGTCGTGGAGCTTCCCAATGCTCCCGGTCGCGGGGCCTCTCGCGCCTCTGGCCGGGAGGCCGCTGCATCTCCAACACACTCTCAGCAACACTCCACCGCCCCACCGCCCATTCAGACGGTCGAAGCCGCCCAGTTCGACCAGCTAACCCAGCAGGTTCGCACCCTCGCGGAGGCGGTGCAGAATCTGCAGGGTGCGATGTCCCGGGCGCCGCAGCGGGTTCAGGAGCCGCCGCTGCCTGAGCGTTCGCCTGTCCTCCTCAACCCGCGCTCCTTCCTCTCCCATGGGAGGAGCGCCGGCGCGAGGAGGATTCTCGAGCACGCTCCATTCTGCCGGGACCTTCCCACCGGAGCTGCGCGGGGTACGAGAGGCGGGCCCGGGCGCGTTCCCAGACCCCCAGTCCTCGAGGAACCCGCGCTCCAGTCGGTCCCCCTCTCGCCGCTCCTTGTCTCCCACCCACCGGTCGCGCTCCCTGGACCGGCGGGTGGACGATCTCCACCGACAACTCCAGGTCCTGAAGGGCCATTCCAAAGATCCCTTCGCCGACTTAGAGATCTCCTCCCAGCCGGCGCTTGCCTCGAGGATCCTGCGGACCCCGAATCCGCCGGGGTTCAAAAATGCCGGCGATCGAGCCCTATGACGGGGCGGCGGACCCGCGGGATCACGTCGAGAGTTCAGGACCCTCATGCTCCTCCACGGAGCATCAGATCCCCTTCTCTGCAAGGCTTTTCCGGCAACCCTCCGTGGCCCGGCGAGGGCGTGGTTCGCCGGGCTGGAGGCTGACTCAATCCGGTCCTTCGACCAGTTCACCCGCCTCTTCATCACTCATTTCGCCGTCGGTAGCCGGCGGCGACTGGTCTCCGACTCCCTCTTTGATGTCCGGCAAAACGAGGGAGAAAGCCTGCGGGATTATCTTACCCGCTTCAACAGGGCTACGCTGGAGGTCCGGAACCTGAGTCAGGAGGTAGCTCTTTCAGCCCTGAAGCGTGGCTTCCGGAAGGGCAGACTCACCTTCTCCCTGGACAAACGCCTGCCGCGGAGCTTCCCAGAGCTGTTGTCCCGGGCGAACCAGTATGCGGACGCCGAGGAGGCGGCCGCCCACCGGAGCAAGGAGGCCGTCGAGATCCCTCCAAAGCTTGGGAAGAAAAGGCGGAAAGAGGCACGCCAGAGGAGGAGCCCGACGCCCCAGCGTCGGCGCAGAAGCCCGTCGCCGGCGAAGAACCACGGCGCCCCGCGCCCTCGTTCTCCGCCCCGACGTTTTAACCGGTACACCCCTCTCCTGACTCCCCGGGCCCAGATCCTTATGGAGATCAAGGGGCGGGAGGACCTCCCGGCCCCGAGACAGATGCGGAGGATACCTGGGAAGAGGCCCTCCCGGGCGTACTGTGAGTACCACCGAGACCACGGCCACGACACAGAGGACTGCTTCCAGCTTCGGGACGAGATCGAGGCTCTCATCCGTCGGGGGCGTCTCGGTCGATATGTGAGCGACCGACGTCCCCCCGCAGACCCGCGTCCGGCCGACCCGGCTCCTCCGGAGCCTCGGGAGCAGAATCGACCCGTTGCGGGCGTGATCCACACTATCACTGGGGGCTGCCCCCGGCCCGTGAGGAACGCAGGGGGCTCGACGGAAGCGTCAGGGGCGGCCGTCGCAAAGAGGCAGAGGGTCGGCAATGTAATCACCTTTTGTGATGAGGATGTAAAGGGGGTTCAGACCCCCCACGATGACGCCATGGTGATCTCCCTCACTATGGCAAACTATGATGTAAGGCGTGTTCTTGTGGATAGTGGAAGCTCAGCTGATATCTTGTTTACGAGGCCTTCCAAAAGATGGCTTGTCCAGACAATTGTTGCACAAAATATCCACCCCCCTCATAGGATTCACCGGTGACGCTGTCCCGGTGGAAGGTGTCGTTGAGCTGCCTGTGACTGCGGGCGTCGCACCCGCAGAAGCCACGGTGCGACTCGGGTTCTTGGTCGTCCGTGTTCCCTCAGCCTACAACGCTATCCTCGGACGACCCGGACTGAACGCCCTTCGCGCGGTGGTCTCTACGTACCACTTGCTCATGCGGTTCCCCACGGCGGTCGGGATCGGGGAGGTCCGAGGCGACCAACCGACCGCACGGCAATGTTTCCTAGCGACCCTCAAAGGGAAGAAGCCCGCAGAAGCCCTAAGCGTCAAGTCCCTTGATGCCAGAGACGAGGTGGCCTTGCGGCAGGGGGAGCCGGCCGAGGGTGTTGGTCGAAGTTCCCCTCGAGGAAGGCCGCCGGGACCGGGTGGTCCGGGTCGGCGCCAATCTCGACCCGGGGAGCTCGGGCCCGGTTGGTGGAATTCCTCCGAGCCAATGCCGATTGTATTTGCCTGGTCGGCGGCCGATGTACCTGGGATCGGCCCGGAGGTCATTTCTCACGCCCTCAACGTCGACCCGACCCACCGGCCAGTGAAGCAGAAGAAGAGACACTGTGCCCCGGATCGGATCCGGGTGGTCGACCAGGAGGTAGACAAACTCTTGGAGGAAGGATTCATAAGGGAGGTGAGTTACCTCGAGTGGCTGGCAAATGTTGTACTTGTCCGGAAGGCGAGCGGGAAGTGGAGGATGTGCGTCGACTATACCGACCTGAACAAGGCGGTGCCCTAAGGATAGCTTCCCGCTTCCGCGGATAGACCAACTGGTCGACGCGACTTCCGGATATCAGCTGCTGTCTTTCATGGACGCCTTCTCCGGTACAACCAGATAATGATGGCCCCACAGGACGAGGAGAAAACTGCCTTTATAACGGACCGGGGGCTGTACTGCCTACAAGATAATGCCCTTCGGTCTGAAGAATGCTGGCACCACTTACCAGCGCCTCGTCAACAAAATCTTCAAAGAGCAAATCGGCCGGAACATGGAGGTGTACGTGGACGATATGCTGGTGAAGAGCCGCCAGGCAGACCAGCACATCGCGGATCTGGAGGAGACTTTCACCAATCTTACGGAAGTTTCGCATGAAGCTGAACCCAGCGAAGTGCGCCTTTGGCGCTTCGGCCGGGAGGTTCCTTGGTTTCATTGTCAACCAGCGGGGTATCGAAGCCAACCCGGACAAATCAAGGCTATCCAAGGTATGTCCCCTCCGACCAAAGTAAGGAGGTTCAGGAGCTCGCTGGAAGGGTCGCCGCGCTCGGACGATTTGTGGCAAAATCGGCCGAACGCTGCCAACCATTCTTCAAGGTGTTAAAACGCCCGAAAGACTTCCTCTGGACGGCCGAATGTCAAGCAGCGTTCGACCAGCTCAAGGAATACCTGGCGTCTCCTCCCTGCTATCCAAGCCGCAGGAAGGGGAGATGCTCTACCTCTATCTGGCGGTCTCCCCAACCGCGGTCAGTGCGGTGCTGTTCGGGAAGAGGCAAAGCTCCAGAAGCCTGTGTACTACATCAGCCGGGTCTACGGGACGCCGAGACGCGGTATACGAAGGCTGAAAAGATCGCCTTCGCGCTGCTGACCGCGACCAGGAGGCTCCGCCCCTATTTCAGGCCCATTCTGTCACCCTCTTAACTGATCAACCGTTACGACAGATCCTCAGCAACCCCGAGAATGCGGGACGGCTGGTGAAGTGGGCAGTAGAACTCGGTGAGTTCGACATCCGCTACCAGCCTCGACCCGCCATCAAGGCCCAGGTGCTCGCGGACTTCCTCGCTGAGTGCACGGTGCAGGAGGCGGAACCTAGACCGCCGGAAACGCCCAGCCTCGACCTCCCGACCTGGACGCTTCACATCGATGGGTCGTCGAACCCCGAGGGTGGAGGGGCCGGGCTGGTCCTTACCAGTCCTGATGGAGTGATAGCCGAGTATGCCTTGAGGTTTGGATTTCCAGTTACCAACAACGAGGCGGAATACGAGGCCCTAGTCCGGGACTCAAACTCACCGGGGAGCTCGGCATCCGGCGTTTGAAGGTCTTCACCACTCCCAGCTGGTGGTCGGGCAGGTCCGTGGGGAGTTCGAGGCCCGGAGCCCGACCATGCAGAACTACGTCCGGAAGGTGCAGGCACTCATTCCCGACCTCGGCAGTGTCGACATCCAGCAGGTCCCCAGAAGCGAAAATGCCAGGGCCGACAGGTTGTCCCGCTTGGTGGGCGCAGAGGCGCACAACTGTCGAGGGCAATCTACCTGGAGACCCTGGATGCCCGAGCATCGGCGAGGCTGGAGCGGTGATGGCGATTGATCCGGAGCCGTCTTGGATGGACCCGCTCGTCGCCTACCTCGCCGAAGGGATCCTCCCTGAAGACGAAGATCAAGCTCGGCGACTTGTCAAGAAGTCCGCCCACTACGTACTCTATGAAGGGAGGCTGTATCGGACCTCGTTTACCGCCCCCCTCTTAAGGTGCCTCCGCCCTCGGAGGCGGCCTACGTCCTCGGCGAAGTCCACGAGGGCGTCTGCGGATCCACTCGGGGGCTAGGTCCTTGGCGCACAAGATCATGAGGCAAGGCTATTATTGGCCTACCTTGTTGGAGGACTCAAAGGATTATGTACGGAAATGCGACGCCTGCCAGCGCCACGCCAACGTCCAGAGAGTCCCTTCTGTCCCCTTGGCACCAATCACCGCACCCTGGCCCTTCGCACAGTGGGGAATGGATATCCTCGGACCATTCCCCGTCGCTTCAGCCCAGCGGAAATTCTTGATTGTTGCAATCGACTACTTCACCAAGTGGGTGGAGGCAGAGCCGCTGGCCACTATCACGGAGGCGCAAGTCCGGAAGTTCGTGAAGAAAAACATCATTGTCCGATTTGGGGTACCCCGGGTCCTCATCTCGGATAATGGTCGACAGTTCGACAACAAGCATTTCCGTGACTTCTGCGAGGAGTTCGGGATCGAGCATCGGTTCACATCTGTGTCGCATCCCCAAACCAACGGTGAGGCCGAGGTGACAAACCGGACAATCCTCCAAGGAATTAAGGCGGCGAATCGGTCGGACGGGGCAAGCTTGGTCGAAGAACTCGAGAACGTCCTTTGGGCGTATCGGACCACGCATCGGACCCCTACCGGGGAGACGCCTTTCAGCCTAACCTATGGCACGGAAGCGGTTGTCCCCGTGGAGCTCGGACTCCCCTCGCCCCGGGTGGCTGCGCACCGACCCGAGGCCAATTCGGAGCAACTCCGAGGAACCTGGACCTCTTGGAAGAAGCGAGGAAATGGCGCAGGTCGGATGGCGATGTATCCAGCGGAGGGTGGCCGATATTATAACTCCAAGGTCCGACCAAAACTTTTCAGAATCGGAGATCTGGTGCTAAGGCGAGCCAAAGCATCTCAACCCGCGGAAGGTGGGAAGCTGGCGCCAAATTGGAAGGCCCGTATAGGGTTCGCTGGGTAAACCGACCTGGCTCCTACCAGTTGGAGGCCCTAGATGTCGAGAAATTCCAAGGAGCTGGAATTCCGCTAACCTGCGGGTGTATTACCAGTAGAAAGACAAAGCCAGAAAGACAGTTCAAAAAATGTATAGTCCTTTTCATCTCAATAATTCCTGGTTACAATGGCGTGTTCGTGTGATTACAAAGAATTCCAGAGGGGAATTGGGGAGTAAAGAAAGTAAGGAAGAGGTGGGGACTCCGTAGCTGAAGATCCGGGATCCCGAACCCTCCATCCGAAGCAGCTGCAATCCCACCGGGACGTGGGTGCTTCCCCCCGGAGGCGCCATCGACGCCTCACGCAAAAGACGAAGAGCCGGCGCGGACGAAGAAAGTTCGCACTGCTTCTAGAGGAACGCCACATCCAAGGGATATTCCGGTCCTCCCAGGAGAAGGGGAGGAAAGGAATACAAGGGAGAAGAGCGCGAGGAGGCGCGATCCCGGATGAAGCGTCTAGCGCAGAGCTCAATCGGGAGGTGGGACTGAAAAGAGGGGGGATGTGATCCCGGATGAAACGCCTAGACGGAGTTCCACCGGAGAGAATCTCCCTGTTGATCCCAGATGAAACGACTAGTTGGCGGAAGTTGCGAGGGGCGCGCCTCCGTTCCTCCGGCGGGGTTTCCCAGCCACGCGCCGGAGAGGAGGTCCACGATCCATGGCAACCTGAACAGCTCCGGCTTGGCAGGCTCCACCGCACCTGCGCTTATATTTATAGCCAAACTGTGGCCCCCTGGTCGTTCCGATGCGGGTGGCTCCAATAAATGCGGGCACATCGAATCAGGAGCCGTTCCGGCTCTCGAGGTTTATCCCCCCACGATCTCCTAAGCGTCGTTCTCCTTAATTGGCATTCTTCGTGCAGGACACTCCGGGCGGCGTGTATCCCGCGGCCCACATATCTCCGCACGCGTCCAGGCCGCATCCGCCTCGAAGAACGCGCGTATCGCGGCCGCTTAACTGGCACTCCTCGCAAGCGGCAACTGGCCGGTCCGATTTCCCAGTAACGCCTCAATTAGCATTTAATGGCCTTCTGGTGTTCCCCAGGCGACGCTTCGAGAGGAGGAGAAACACGATCGCAGCTGGCCACGGAGAACCCCGTCGAGCGGCAAGTGATAGGGGCGCGACAACGACGAATTTCCGAGGCTTGGCCCTCGGATGCCAGCTAACCCGATATCATCCCGGGAGCAGACTAGCCTGAAGCCCCCCCGGTCGCCTGGCTGGCGCAGCTGGCCGACAACGAGGGAATCCCGAGGCTCGGCCCTCGGATGCCAGGCAACCCGATGATCATCCGGAGCAGACTAGCCTGAAGCCCCCGACCGGTCGCCTCGGCTTGCGCCAGCCTTGGCCGACCACGAGCGGAATTCCCGAGCTGGCCCTCGGATGCCAGCAACCCATGACATCCCGACAACCCAAGCCCCGACCCTCCTCGGCTTGCGCCAGCCTGCCGACCAACGAGCGGAATCCCGAGCTCGGTCCTCGGATGCCAGGCTAACCCCGATGACCATCCCGGGAGCAGACTAGCCTGAAGCCCCGACCGGTCGCCTCGGCTTGCGCCAGCCTTGGCCGACCAACGAGCGGAATTCCCCGAGGCTCGGCCCTCGGATGCCAGGCTAACCCGATGATCATCCCGGGAGCAGACTAGCCTGAAGCCCCGACCGGTCGCCTCGGCTTGCGCCAGCCTTGGCCGACCAACGAGCGGAATTCCCCGAGGCTCGGCCTCGGATGCCAGGCTAACCCGATGATCATCCCGGGAGCAGACTAGCCTGAAGCCCCGACCGGTCGCCTCGGCTTGCGCCAGCCTTGGCCGACCAACGAGCGGAATTCCCCGAGGCTCGTCCTCGGATGCCAGGCTAACCCGATGATCATCCGGGAGCAGACTAGCCTGAAGCCCCGACCGGTCGCCTCGGCTTGCGCCAGCCTTGGCCGACCAACGAGCGGAATTTCCTGAGGCCTAACCCTCGGATGCCTGCCTAGCGAAGAATTTCCTGAGGCCTAACCCTCGGATGCCTGGCCTAGCGCCGGAAGAATTTCCTGAGGCCTAACCCTCGGATGCCTGGCCTAGCGCCGGAAGAATTTCCTGAGGCCTAACCCTCGGATGCCTGGCCTAGCGCCGGAAGAATTTCCTGAGGCCTAACCCTCGGATGCCTGGCCTAGCGCCGGAAGAATTTCCTGAGGCCTAACCCTCGGATGCCTGGCCTAGCGCCGGAAGAATTTCCTGAGGCCTAACCCTCGGATGCCTGGCCTAGCCCGGAAGAACTTCAAGAGTCAGGAGTCGGCGAGACGCTACCAAGGTTAAAAAGAGGAAGGACGAAAGTGAAATGAGGAAACACTTTGTTTGCATTAACTTTCGTTGCATCAGGGCGAGACCCATACAAGTGGCAAAACGCCAACATACAAAGAAAAGAACAAAAAAAGTACAGAGGGTCAGCTTGGAGGAACCCTGGGTCGGGAACGGCGAGCGCGTCCGCAAAGGGTAGGGAGACGGTTGGAGAATCGGCAGGCAATGGCATCGGAGGGGAGTCGAGGAGGGAGACCCCACTCAGGTCAATTCCGGGGTATTTAGCGGACACCCTTGCCAGGCCTTCATCGAAGCCTAAGGCAAAGGAGTCGGACCCCGCGTCCGACATGTCACGGATGAACTCGGCGGACTGACGATAGGCCTGTACCGCCTGACGCCCGATTTCGCGCTCTTCTCGGCCAGCGCCGCCTCCGCTCGCTCCGTAATCTGAGCTTTCGCTTCCATGACCTTCGCCACAATCCGGTCGTCCGCTCGGAGGAGACCCTCAGCAGATCGGCCCGAGCCTCCATGCGCTTCGCCTCGGCAGCGACGCGAGCAGCCTCAGCCTCCTCCAGGCGCGAATGAAGCTCCTGGTTGCTCGCACGAGTCCCCTCCAAGGCCGACTCCAATTCGGCCAGCTTGGCTTCAAGAGATCGGGCGGTTGCGGGCGTTGTCGGCCGACTGCTGGGCCTTCTCCCACCTCTCCCGGAAGTCGCAGCCTTCCGGGACTGCTTTTCGGCCGCTCCTCCGCCTTCCTGATCTCGCTTTCGAGACCCGAGGCAACCTTGAGTTGCTCCTGAGCCTCCAACAGTTGCCTCTCGAGGGCGGCGAAGCCGAGTGCCCGCTCTTCGGCCACCTGGAGCCTCGTCTCGAGGTCCCTGGTCGTTCTCCCCGCCGCAGCCCGGCCTCCCTCCTCTACAGCTTTCAGTCGGCTCTCGGCCTCGCCAGAAGCCTCGCCTGTTCCTCGTGGCTCTCCTCCAGACGGATCATGTATGGGCGAGCTAAGAGGTAGGAAAAATGAGAGCGTCAGACGGGGATCAATAGAGCCTATAAATGACGAAAGCGACCAAAAGAACACTCACCGACATGAGACAGACGCAGCTGGCAGCTCCAACTTCAGGGATCCCATCTGCCGGACCTGCCTACGGTCCCTCTCCAGCAGCACCGTCTCGACGAGGTTTCGGGCGCCGGCGAAAGTGAAGGCCGACCCCGACTTCGCCCCGGAGCCGGACGGTGGTTCTGCAGCCTTACCCTTACCCATCTTGGGGAGAGTCATGCCGACCGTGCTCGGGGCGGGGGCCGCGCCAGAAATCGACAGGGTCCCGCTCGGCCGGGCCTCGGCGCGCCCCTTTCCCGTATCATCCGAAGCCGACCGAGTCGAAGGCCGGGCTGGGGACCGACCGCGTCCGACCCGGCCGTCTCGGGCGCGCCCGGATGACACTCCAGAAAAAGTAGTCTCATCACCGGAGGGCTGATACGGCGTCAACTGTCGGTCCGAGCCCGCGGCGTCCCCTGATCGGTGGGCCCGGACCCGTCTGTCGGCGTCGGAGTCGCCTGCTGGCGGGCTTCTTCGCCGGTGGGACCCCGCTCGGAGGAGTCCGTTTCTTCCTCCGGACCGCTTCCAGTAGGGACGCCCTACTAACAGCCATTGCCTTGTCCGACTGCATGACGTCGTCGATTTCTGCAAAAAGGACGAGATGGTTAGAAACCGAGAAACTGATGGAAAGAAGAAACGAAAGAGGAGAAAAGAGCTAAAAAGAAGAAGTATGGCGGGCTCACGGTCGGCGGGGACCGAGCTCAGACCGACGTTCACCAAGGCATCCTCGAAATAAGGCGAGCCACCGGGGGGAGCCGGCCCTCGGCAACCAACCCCCTCAACGGCGACGCCATCGGACTCCTCCCTCGACAACCTCGATAGGCCGATCGGGGACTTCATCGGCGTCTCCCAGGTTGTCCCGATTCCCCAAGAGGGATCTACGTCGATGAAAAAGAAACGCTCCTTCCAGCCATGAATGGAGGAAGGAGCCTCCTTGACGAGGCCGCACCCTCGCCGCGCCGCAAAACACCACCACCCTCTGTCCCGGGGGTGGCCGTTCAGGCCGTAGCATTCCCAAAAGACGTTCAGGGTGGCGGAACCTCGTGCATGCGGCAGAGAACCTGGAAGGCCGTCAGGGTACGCCATGAGTTCGGCACCAGTTGCGTCGGCGCCACTCTTAAACCTCGAAGCACCTGCACGACTAAGTCCGAGAGGGGAAAGCGGAACCCAGCCCGAAGGATGTCCTCATTGATGGCGACCTTCCTGGAGGAGGATGGGACATCCTCTCCTCAGGCCGGAGCGTAACGTTGCAGGCTTCGGGAAGGTGGTACCGGGCCACGAACCTATCTAGGTCTTCGGGGACCAGCTCCGACTGAATGCGGTCCGCTCTTACTTCGTCCATCCCTAACGGCCAGTGAATCTACGGTCAGGACGGGGTCAAGAGGGGAGAAGGGACCGGAACGACTGGGGTACACTAATACGAAAGGAGAAAGTACGGAAAGCCCTAAATTGAAGAAGGGGCAACTCACCGGAAGGGAAGGAAGAACGGCTCCGAGAGCGTCAAAGGAGGAGCGAACGAACAGTCCGACGCAACGGCAGCAGCACAAGGGAAAACTCGAGGATGCCTGTGAAGAGAAAGGCGGACGGGGAGGGCCCCCGGTTAAATAGGCAAAGGCGGGTGACGCCTCGGTGACGCCAGAGACGCCTGGCTACCGAAGGATCGTTCGCGCCCCAAAGGCGAATCGACGCCATTAAGGAAGGATGTCCGCCGAAATCCGCAGACCGCCAGATCAGCGACAACGCCATACGCCATAAAGAGGCGGGGAGATCGGAGCGCGCGCCTTTCCGAGGGATGGCGGCAATCTCGAAGCATCACTCCCTTCACCCGTTCCCCTCCTGGTTCCAGGCTCGGAAGTGGGGGGCTACTGTTACGGGGGAACTTAGCCACCATGCCCCACGTGACCGGCACGCGCGCCTAGGAAGACTACGGCTGCCCCTTGATCCAGCAATCCGACCTCGGTCGGATATCTTCGGCTCGCAGCCCGACCCGAGTCGGCTGCCCCTTGATCCAGCAATCCGACCCGGGCGGATATCTTCGGCTCCGCAGCCCGACCCGGGTCGGCTGCCCCTTGATCCAGCAATCCGACCTCGGGTTGGATATCTTCGGCTCCGCAGCCCGACCCGGGCGGCTGCCCCTTGATCCAGCAATCCGACTCGGGTCGGATATCTTTCGGCTCCGCAGCCCGACCCGGGTCGGCTGCCCCTGATCCACAATCCGACCTCGGGTCGGATATCTTCGGCTCCGCAGCCCGACCCGAGTCGGGTGCCCCTTGATCCAGCAATCCGACCCCAAGTCGGCAACTCTGACAACAACAGACTGTTCCCCGAGGCACGCCGCGGCCCCCTGCTCCACTACCCCGCAACGACCGTATCCGCGCTGCCCCACAATCCCCTGTAACAGCCGTACAAAGCGGAGCTCCACTACGCCCTGCCATGGCCGTATCCGGCGCTGCCCACGACGCCCTGTAACGACATGTCAGTGGCAACTCCATCGTGCCACACGATGACCAATCCCCAGAAAAACCCCCAGCTGATATATATGCGGCTGGGGGAAGGGGAGGGTAAGAAAGATTTCCAGAGTATCATCTTACCTGCTACCTCTCCTTCTCCTTCTCCTTCGATCTCCCCTGACTTGATCGTCGGAGGGCCCCACTACCCTGGAGGTGGTGCGAGGCTTGCTTGCAGGTTTTCCGGCGGAGGGCGGAGCGCAACCAAAGCAATTCAAAGGAACCCCGTTCACACCGCTGTGCCAATCGTCTCGGTTTGGACCCCCAGCAACAATAGCATGTCTCAATTGAACAGTTTGATCTCTCACTCATTCTTCTCTTTCTTTATCATTGATTGCCTTTTCTTCTTCATCCTTAAACACTCTTTAGAACTGGGAAAGGTTGTGTCATAGAGTATAAGTAAGCTCTCATAATGATGAGAAATGATTATAGTGTATTTTTATAGCTTTAGAATATCTCCACTTCAATTGCTTCTTATGCTAGAATTAGGCTTGCATATTATCGCCCCTTTTCAATTTTTGTAGCTGTTGCTGGGGTCCAAACGAGAACGATTGGCACAGCGGTGTGAACGGGGTTCCCTTTGAATTGCTTTGGTTGCGCTCCGCCCTCGCCGGGAAACCTGCAAGCAAGCCTCGCACCACCTCCAGGGTAGTGGGGCCCTCCGACGATCAAGTCAGGGGAGATCGAAGGAGAAGGAGAAGAGAGGTAGCAGGTAAGATGATACTCTGGAAATTTTTCTTACCCTCCCTTCCCCCAGCCGCATATATATCAGGCGGGGGGTTTTTCTGGGGATTGGTCATCGTGTGGCACGATGGGGTTGCACTGACATGGTCGTTACAGGGCGTCGTGGGGCAGCGCCGGGTACGGCCATGGCAGGGCGTAGTGGAGCTCCGCTTTGTACGGCTGTTACAGGGGATCGTGGGGCAGCGCCGGATACGGCCGTTGCAGGGAGTAGTGGAGCAGGGGGCCGCGGCGTGCCTCAGGGGAACAGTCTGTTGTTGTCAAGAGATTGCCGACTTGGGGTCGGATTGCTGGATCAAGGGGCACCCGACTCGGGGTCGGGCTGCGGAGCCGAAGATATCCGACCCGAGGTCGGATTGCTGATCAAGGGGCAGCCGACCCGGGGTCGGGCTGCGGAGCCGAAGATATCCGACCCGAGGTCGGATTGCTGGATCAAGGGGCACCGACTCGGGGTCGGGCTGCGGAGCCGAAGATATCCGACCGAGGTCGGATTGCTGGATCAAGGGGCAGCCGACCCGGGGTCGCTGCGAAGTCGAGATATCCGGCCGGGGTCGGATTGCTGGGACCAAGGGGCAGCCGACTCGGGGTCGGGCTGCGGACGCTGAAGATATCCGACCCGAGGTCGGATTGCTGGATCAAGGGGCAGCCGTAGTCTTCCTGCGCGCGTGCCGGTCACGTGGGGCTGGTGGCTAAGTTCCCCCGTAACAGTAGCCCCACTTCCGAGCCTGGAACAAGGAGGGGAACGGGTGAAGGAGTGAGCTTCGAGATTGCCGCCATCCCTCGGAAAGGCGCGCGCACTCCGATCTCCCCGCCTTCTTATGGCGTATGGCGGTTGTCGCTGATCTGGCGGTCTGCGGATTTCGGCGGACATCCTTCCTAATGGCGTCGATTCGCCTTTGGGCACGAACGATCTTCGGTAGCCAGGCGTCCTCCTGGCGTCACCGAGGCATCACCCGCCTTTCTGCTATTTAACGGGCCCTCCCCCGTCCGCCTTTCTCTTCACAGGCATCCTCGAGTTTCTCCCTTGTGCTGCTGCCGTTGCCGTCGGACTGTTCGTTCATCCTCCTTTGACGCTCTCGGAGCCGTTCTCCTTCCCTTCGGTGAGTTCCCACTCTTCAATTTAGGGCTCTCCGTACTTTCTCTTTCGTATTAGGTACCCAGTCGTTCCGGTCCT
>NW_024069727.1:0-31235 GCF_009389715.1 Phoenix dactylifera
CCGAGACTGTGCGACCATCGACAGACAGAAGACCATGTTACTGCCTCTGAGATTCGAGTCGACTCCCAGACAGCTCGAGTCGACTCCAAGACAAGCTTCACGTCAAAAGGCAGAAGACCAACTTTCGGAAACTGAGAGCCGAGTCGACTCCAAGGAAGTTCGAGTCGACTCCAAGACTGGATGAGCCAAAAGACAGAGAATCGGGAGTTCGGGCTCTGAGATTCGAGTCGACTCCCAGGATAGTCGAGTCGACTCGAGTGGACAAAATTCAAATTTGGATCCACGGGCTACAGAGGATGAGCCGACTCCAAAATTGCCAGGTCAGCGCCAGAAGTTGCGAGTCGACTCCGGGTCAAGACGAGTCGACTCCCAGTCAAGACGGCAACTTTAATTCAAATGGGAATAGTTGCCGAGTCGACTCCGAAAAAGCTCGAGTCGACTCCTGCTACCAGCCGAGTCGACTCCTGATCGCGCGAGTCGACTCCAACCCACCAACGGTCACATTGTCAGGCTGCGCAGAGTGTGCAGAACGGTCAGAAAAAGCAGAGTAACGGCTAGTTTCCGTGGGGGTTGGCTTAAATAGCCACAGAAGACTGTAGCAAGGGAGAAAACACACATTCCACTCCTAGCATTCAAGTCTTCAAGCTCTCTAAGTGCTCTTCAACGAGAAAAAGGGAAGATCTGCATTTACTGCTCCACCAACATCTTCCCAGCATTCAAAGCTTCCTCCTCCTGCTTTCAAGTCGATCACTCTTTCAAGAGGAGACCGGAGTTCCAGAAGCCACACCTCTTCACCATCTTAAAAGCATTTGAGGGCTTCTAACTCCTTTACGATTATATTGTTTTAAATCTGCTTTTTGAGAAGCTATCTTCTGTTTTCTTCTATCTCGTGTATTTACTTGATTCAATCGGGGGATTGAATCAAGGGGATTAAGGTTGGTTGGTGAGCCGGTTTAAAACCAACGAGTGTAAGGGTTTGATTGTGAGCCCGGAAAAACAATCGGGGTTGGTTCTAGTCGGTGAGCCTGGGAAAACCGACCGAGTTCGTTGTGAGCTCGTAAAACAACAAGTTCGGTTGTGAGCTTGCAAAACAACCGGCTGTAATCCAAGGGGGTTATAGTGAAATTCCCAAGTGAGACTTGGGGAGTGGACGTAGGAGCAAGGGTTAGCTCCGAACCACTATAAAACTTTGTGTTTGTAGTGCATTGTCTCTCATCTTCTTCCCCACACATTACTCACAGCACTTAGCTTTAATTAAATAACTGGATATAGTATTTAGTTAATCATCCACAAAGTTTTAATTAGCTAAGTTAATTTAAAAACCCAATTCACCCCCCCCTCCCCTCTTGGGTTGTCTATCTGGGCAACAAGTGGTATCAGAGCCAAAAACTCTTCCACTCAAGAGTTAAAAGATCAAAATGACAACCCCATTTGGATCTTCTCACATTGAGGGTCAGTCCACCCAAAGACCCCCTTTCTTCAATGGATCTGACTACTCATACTGGAAGGCTAGGATGAGAATTTTCATCCAAGCCCAAGACTATGAGATGTGGTCCATTGTAGTAAATGGGCCATACATCCCATCCATATACGTAGATGGTGTTAAGGTACCTAAAGTTGAAATGGACTGGGATGAACATGACATGAGGAAGGCACAATTAAACTCTAAAGCAATGAATGTCTTCTATTGTGCCTTAGACCGTAATGAATTCAATAGGGTCTCTACTTGCAATTCTGCAAAAGAGATTTGGGACAGACTTGAAGTGACCCATGAGGGCACGAATCAAGTGAAAGAGTCCAAAATAAATATTTTGGTTCATAAATATGAACTATTTAAAATGGACTCTAACGAAACAATTACATGCATGTTCACTAGGTTTACTGATATTGTCAATGGCCTAAAAAGCCTTGGCAAGAACTATACTAACAGTGAACTTGTCAGGAAAATCCTTCGGTGTCTACCAAGGTCGTGGGAAGCTAAAGTGACGGCAATCCAAGAAGCTAAAGACTTGAACAAGCTTCCACTTGAAGAGCTCCTTGGATCCCTTATGACGCATGAGCTTACCATGAAACAACACAACGAGGAAGAGTCCTCCCATAAGAAAAAGGTAATAGCTTTAAAATCTACTTCTTCTAACAAGGACTTGTCTTGCAGCAGCAGCAGTGAAGAAGAAGAAGATGAGGAAGATGGTGGTGAGGCTCTTCTTGTGCGCAAGTTCAAGAAATTCATCAACCACAAGAAGTCCTATCATCAAAGGAGAGGCCCCTCAAATTCCTACCGCAAGGACAAAGGTAAGGAAAGGGAAAGTGAGGGGACCGGCTGCTATGAGTGCAAAAAGCCGGGACACATCCGAGCTGAGTGTCCCTTACTAAAGAAGAGCAGCAAGTACAAGAAGAAGAAGAAAGCCCTTGTCACCACCCTATCGGACTCCGACGCATCATCTTCATCATCGGATGAAGAACAAGAAGAGAAGGCCAATTTTTGTTTCATGGCCAACGAAAATGAGGTAACTTCCGATACGCACTATGATTTTTCATTTGATGAACTTTATGATGCATTTAATGAATTAATGGTAGAATATAAGGCTATAAATCTTAAGAATAAAGAACTGAAAATAACTAATCAATCATACCTACATAAATACGATAAATTAGTTAAGGATAAGGATTTAATCACCAAAGAAAATATAGAACTTAAAACAAGCAACCAACTTTTAACTCAAAAGACCAACACCTTAACTAAAGAAAATGAAAAACTAACTAAGGAATTTTCAGAACTTAAAAAATATAAACAAACCTTAGATAAGGATCTTACTAAAGAACTTAATGATCTAAAAGCCGAAAATCAGACACTAACTAAAGAACTTAACAAATACAAACCCTTAGTTGAAAGATTTACCTATAGTTCTGAAAAATTAAACATGATACTAAATAGTCAACGTGCAGTGTTTAATAAAGCCGGTTTAGGATATAAACCAAGGAATAAGCAAAAACTTCTTAGTAACTTCTTTGTTAAAGCTGGGGAAACAAAAACTAAGAAAATAACCTGCTTTTGTTGTGGTACAGTAGGCCATAAAGCAAATGTATGTAATTTTAGGAAAAGTAAAACTAAAAGAAAAATTAAAAGGGTATGGGTTCCAAAAGGAACCAACTTGACTAACCATGAAGGACCCAAGAAAACTTGGGTACCTAAGATGACATGATTTGCTTGTGTAGGAGTGTCTTGCAGCCAAGGTCAACAAAAATTGCTGGTATTTGGATAGTGGCTGCTCAAGGCACATGACGGGTGATAAAGACCAATTTTTCACCCTTGAAGCTAAGAAGGGAGGTGCTGTGACGTTTGGAGACAACAACCAAGGTCACATCATTGGTATTGGTAAAGTTCAAATCACCCCTTCTACTTTTATAGATAATGTTAGATATGTTGATGGTCTTAAGCATAACTTGTTAAGCATTAGTCAATTATGTGACAAAAGATATGATGTTATGTTTAAACCATCACTGTGCATTATAACAAATACTAATGATAATAGTTTAGTTTTTAAAGGGATGAGACGTGGAAATGTATATGTGGTAGATCTAGAAGACCTTACAAAACATAACCAATGTTTAGTTGTTAATGAAACTAAAGAAAATGATGCTAGTTGGTTATGGCACCGTAAGTTAGGTCATGCAAGCATGGACACAATAACTAAACTAGTTAAAAGAGACTCCGTGATAGGTTTGCCAAAATTAAAATTTGAAAAGAACAAAATATGTGAAGCATGTCAATTTGGCAAACAATCTAGAAACTCTTTTAAATCCATAAAATGTGTCTCTACTTCTAGGCCTCTAGAATTACTACACATGGACCTATTTGGTCCAACTAGAACAACAAGCCTAGGTGGAAATAAATATGGTCTAGTTATAGTAGATGATTACTCTAGGTACACATGGGTCATGTTTCTAGCGCATAAGGATCAAGCATTTTCTATGTTTAAGAAGTTCCATAAGGAAGTAACAAATGCTAGAGAGTCCTCAGTTATAGCTATTAGAAGTGACCATGGTACCGAATTCGAAAATCAATTATTTGATGAATTTTGTAGTAAAAAGGGGATAACCCATAATTTCTCAGCACCTAGGACACCACAACAAAATGGAGTTGTGGAAAGGAAAAATAGAACCCTAGAGGAAATGGCTAGAACGATGTTATGTGAAAGTAACCTCCCTAAGTACTTTTGGGGAGAAGCCATTAATACTTCTTGCCATGTATTAAATAGAGTTCTATTAAGACCCATCATAAAAGAAAACACCATATGAACTGTGGAAAAACAGAAAACCAAAGGTTAACTATTTTCATGTTTTCGGATGTAGGTGTTTTGTACATAATAATGGGAAAGATAACCTAGGGAAATTTGATCCAAAATCTGATGAAGGAATATTCCTAGGTTATTCTACAACTAGTAAAGCCTATAAAATCTTTAATAAAAGAACCCTAGTTATAGAAGAATCTATACATGTTGTTTTTGATGACTCTAGTGACATCTCATCTAGTAAGAAGGTTAATTTTGATGATGATATTGAAATACTTGAAGAAAAGATAGATGAGATGGGATTACAAGATGATAATCAAAAGTTGATTGAAGGAGAATCATCAAACCAAGAGCCTATAGTGGATCATGGGCTAACTAAAGCTTGGAGGTATGCTCATGGGCATCCTAAGGAACTAATTCTAGATGATCCATCCCAACCCGTTAGGACTAGAGCATCCCTTAGAAATTTGAATAACCATCTAGCTTTTGTTTCACACTTTGAGCCCAAACATATAGAAGAAGCCGAAAATGATGTAAATTGGATAAATGCAATGCAAGAAGAACTAAACCAATTTACTAGAAATAAAGTGTGGGATCTAGTAGAGAGACCTTCTGAATATCCAATTATAGGTACAAAATGGATATATAAAAATAGGCTAGATGAAAATGGAATTGTTATAAGGAATAAGGCTAGACTAGTAGCAAAGGGTTATAATCAAGAAGAAGGTATAGACTTTGATGAAACCTTTGCTCCCGTAGCTAGACTTGAGGCTATTAGACTATTATTAGCATATGCATGCTCTAAGGACTTCAAGCTATATCAAATGGATGTAAAAAGTGCTTTTCTAAATGGGTTTATTAATGAGGAGGTATATGTGGAACAACCTCCTGGTTTTGAAAATCATCAATACCCCAATCATGTGTATAAACTGAACAAAGCACTTTATGGTCTAAAACAAGCACCTAGAGCATGGTATGAGAGACTTAGTAAATTTCTATTAGAACATGGATTCTCTAGGGGAAATGTAGATACAACATTATTTCTGAAAAAGAAAAATAAGGATATGTTATTAGTACAGATTTATGTTGATGATATCATTTTCGGTGCTACTAACAATCGCCTCTGCGAGGAATTTGCTGATTTGATGCAGAGTGAGTTTGAGATGAGCATGATGGGAGAGCTGAACTACTTCCTCGGGCTTCAAATCAAACAATCTGAAGGAGGCATCTTCATCAATCAAGCCAAATATATCAAGGAGATGCTCAAGAAGTTCGATATGGAGGGAAACAAGTCAATCAGCACCCCCATGAGCTCATCATGTAAGTTAGACCAAGATGAATCAGGTAAATCTGTAGATCAAAAACTTTATAGAGGTATGATAGGTTCTTTACTGTATCTTACTGCAAGTAGGCCTGATATTATGTTTAGTGTGTGCATGTGTGCTAGATATCAGGCTAATCCTAAAGAATCACACCTAGCTGCAGTTAAGAGAATCTTTAAATACTTAATAGGAACTAAGAACATAGGGCTGTGGTACTCTAAAGAATCTAGCCTAAACTTAATAGGGTACACAGATTCAGACTTCGCTGGATGTAAGCTTGATAGAAAAAGTACCAGCGGGTCTTGTCAATTTCTAGGAGAAAACCTAATCTCATGGTTTAGCAAGAAACAAAACTCGGTTGCATTATCCACTGCAGAAGCTGAATATGTTGCAGCCGGGAGTTGTTGTGCTCAAATCTTGTGGATTAAACAACAATTAGAAGATTATGGCATTAAACAAGATAAAATCCCCATTAATTGTGATAATACAAGTGCCATAAACCTAACTAAAAATCCAATTCAACACTCAAGAACTAAACACATTGAGATAAGACATCACTTCATAAGAGATCATGTATTGAATGGTGATGTGACTCTCCAATTTGTTTGTACTGATGATCAATTAGCAGATATTTTCACAAAACCCCTAAGTGAAGAGAGGTTCAGTGTACTTAGGAGGGGATTAGGAGTGATTGACCCATCCTAGTGGGAGTTTGCACTAGATTAATTGATTTTGATGGTTAAAATGAGGTTAAAATAGAGTTTCTATTCAATGATCATCAAATCAGATCCCAACTAGGTGATTTTCCCTCATTTGGCACGGTTATAGCATGATTTTTAAGTGCGTGCCAAGGTTAGAGACGACTCGAGTAAGTTTCAGAGCCGGCTCCTAAGGGGGAGTCGACTCGCGCATTTGGGGGAGTCGACTCGCAAAGTTGGCAGCTGAGGGGGAGTCGACTCGCACATTGTCGGGAGTCGACTCGAAGTCTACAGGCGCATAAGGAGAGTCGACTCGCGCATTTTCTGGAGTCGACTCGAGGTCGAGTCGACTCGCGACTCAGGGGAGTCGACTCGCAGTCGGGATCCGACTTTTTAACCCTAGGTTTGTCGTTTCGCAAACACTTTTTCTCAAGCCGCCACTGTTCACAAAGCCCTAGAGCCGACTCCTAGGTCATCCTCGATCGTCTCCAAGCCCTTTTCTCGTCGATTCTTCGCCGGACATTGAGTTTCCGTCCGTTCCTAGGTCTTTTCAGGTCAGTCCCGAGCTTCCTCTATCAATCCTTCTTCGTTCTCTAGGTTTTCATCTCGTTTAGGTCAAGATGCCTCGCAAGGGAGTTGTTAGAAAGAGGTCCCGTCCCGTGGCCGGTCCCGAGCGGCGCTCCAAGGCGCGGCACGATCCCGCGAGGCAACCTCCTCCGGATCGTTCCCCGCCTAGGGTGGTTCATGTTAGGCCGTTGGCCGGGAAGGCCGTCACCTCCGGGAGGTATGTCACTTTCGACTATCTCTCCCGGGAAGGATTCACCATAGGCGATAGGCTTAGAGCCCAGGGTCTAGAGTACTTCCTCACCTTGGACCTTCCCACCTATCCTGGCCTAGTTCAAGAGTTCTACAGTACCGTCCATCGGAGAGATGGAGGTATTGAGGGCACGGTATTAGGTGTCCCATTGCGTGTCACAGAGGACCTCATTGCCCATATTCTCCACCTTCCATTAGTAGGGGTGGCTCCTGCACATCCTGAGGATAGATTTGAGGCCCTTACGATCGTCTTAGGGCATCCACCTCAGTCTCCCCTAGATGAGGTATCTGCTAGCTCACTTCCTATTGAAGTGAGAATCCTTTTGAGCATTTTGTCCAGGTCCATCTTCCCTAAGACAGGGAGATTTGATTTTGTGAATGAGAGGGACCTAGCTATTATGTCTTATATTCTTCAGGACACCCCGGTCAACTTTCCCAAGCTCATTTATAGGTATATGTGTGAGCCCCTGGATAGACCTAGGCTCTTCCTCCCATACGGAATGATATTCACTCTTCTCTTTAGGCAGTACGAAATTTCCATTCCTGAGAAGGAACCCTCTCGTGCCTTGCGATGGACTGATCGCTTGGGTACGGGGACCATGCACAGGATGGGATTTCGGAAGAGAGAAGGGATCTGGGTTAGGAAGTCCACTCTCACCGCTCAGACCACCAGACCATCACCCAGTCCTGAGCCAGATTCTGACTACCCAGAGTTCCCAGACCATCCAGACCTTCCATCCACTCCTCCTGCTCCTACCACCTCTGCCGGACCTTCCTCCTCAGCTCCACCATCTATGGAGGTCCGTATTGATCCAGAGCAGCTCCGGGAGCTGCGGCAGGAGATCGTCCGAGATTTAAGGGACGAGCTGCTCCGGGAGCTCCGAGGTTCCGTGCCAGCTCCCACTCCTGCACCCACTCCATCCTCAGCATTGGTCCCATCTTTGACAGCCGTGACAGACATGACGGCTGAGGTGCGGCAGGAGATCTACAACATTAGAACCCTGGTGCAGGCCCAGTTCCACAGCATGAGCGAGGTCACGAGCACCACGAGGAGGATGCGGGATGACATCCGCCGTGACATGCACACCACCACCGAGGGGGCCGAGCGCTTGTCGAATGTGCTCATCGACAAGCTGGATGCACTTCAGACCTCGGTGACTGGGCTTCAGACGTCGGTGACTGAGCTCTCCACTACACATAGCAGAGCCACCACGTCTATTATCACGCAGCTGGGCCATGTTACAGAGGCAGTCGCCCTCCTCATGGAGCAGAGCCGATTGAGAGGAGGAGTCACATCCTCGAGAGGAGGAGCTACATCCTCCAGAGGAGGAGATGTATCCTCGAGAGGGGGAGCTACATCCTCCAGAGGAGGAGATGTATCCTCGAGAGGGGGAGGCACATCCTCGAGGAGGTCATAGATGATTTTGAGTTGTGTTTTGTCTTCTTTTGTATTGTTCTTGCTTTACCTATTGTATGCTCAAATGTATTCACCTTCATATCAATACAATGAGTAGACATCTTATCTTCATTTCTGTGCCATTTGATGATTGACTGTGCCATTTGTGCCATTGATTGTGTGTGATTACCTCCTTTTTGGTATGATGACAAAAAGGGGGAGAAATGTGTAAGTATAAAATATGTAAAAGGGGAGAAATATTAAAAAATATGTAAAAGAAATCAATGGAAATAAATAAAACGATAAACTCTTAAAAACACACATAAATTTGTTCTAAGTGGATTCGGTACCTCGAGGCTCATTATCTCTCTTTTGGGGCTCCTAATGGAGTAATCTCCAGAATCTATTCAAGGGATATTCGGAGATTAGCTGAATCCTACTCAAGAACAAATTGACAGATTTTCCCTCTAAAGATAAAATTCAGTTCAAAAAAAACTTCAAAGCATGAAGAGGAAATTCAGAAAATCAAAATATAGTTGAATGCATATGTTGAGGGGGAGAATCTGAATTTTAATCAAGCTAAAACATTAATGACATATAAGCCAAACAATTGATTGCATAATATGAAGGCTTATATAATTCCAAATGAAAGGGGGAGCTTTAACTCCGAAATTTAATGTTTCACTCCCTTCAAACTTGGATAAATTAAATTATCAGACATTTGAATTCATTTATGGATTTTACTTCATTGTTTTATGAGCAATTCATTTTACATATACTCAAAGTTTTGTCATCATCAAAAAGGGGGAGATTGTGGAGTGATTGATTAAAACCCCATTTGATTTTGATGAGCTCAAAGCAATTGAGTATATCTTGTGATTACTAATGAATTCAATTGAGTGTTTCAGTGAAAATCCTGTCCAAGTGTTTCTAGACTTGGTTCATAGTATTTTGGATAAGTTAAGAAGTCTGCATGAACCAATGTCTGAGACTCGAGTCGACTCCCGAGTATCACGAGTCGACTCCAAGCGTATCAAGGTCACTGGCACGAGCTCGAGTCGACTCCTGATCAGTACGAGTCGACTCCGACTGAAAACAGACAGAAGGACAGAAGAGCAGTTTTTCAGGTCTGAGATTCGAGTCGACTCCAGTGGAATGCGAGTCGACTCCCAGCGGTACACACAGAAAAAGTCAGAGAGCGTTTTATGGACTCTGAGATTCGAGTCGACTCCAGTGGAATGCGAGTCGACTCCCAGCGGTACACAAAGAAAAAGTCAGAGAGCGTTTTATGGACTCTGAGATTCGAGTCGACTCCCGCAGTACGCGAGTCGACTCCGAGACTGTGCGACCATCGACAGACAGAAGACCATGTTACTGCCTCTGAGATTCGAGTCGACTCCCAGACAGCTCGAGTCGACTCCAAGACAAGCTTCACGTCAAAAGGCAGAAGACCAACTTTCGGAAACTGAGAGCCGAGTCGACTCCAAGGAAGTTCGAGTCGACTCCAAGACTGGATGAGCCAAAAGACAGAGAATCGGGAGTTCGGGCTCTGAGATTCGAGTCGACTCCCAGGATAGTCGAGTCGACTCGAGTGGACAAAATTCAAATTTGGATCCACGGGCTACAGAGGATGAGCCGACTCCAAAATTGCCAGGTCAGCGCCAGAAGTTGGCGAGTCGACTCCGGGTCAAGACGAGTCGACTCCCAGTCAAGACGGCAACTTTAATTCAAACTGGGAACAGTTGCCGAGTCGACTCCGGAAAAGCTCGAGTCGACTCCTGCTACAGCCGAGTCGACTCCTGATCGCGCGAGTCGACTCCAACCCACCAACGGTCACATTGTCAGGCTGCGCAGAGTGTGCAGAACGGCCAGAAAAAGCAGAGTAACGGCTAGTTTCCGTGGGGGTTGGCTTAAATAGCCACAGAAGACTGTAGCAAGGGAGAGAACACACATTCCACTCCTAGCATTCAAGTCTTCAAGCTCTCTAAGTGCTCTTCAACGAGAAAAAGAGAAGATCTGCATTTACTGCTCCACCAACATCTTCCCAGCATTCAAAGCTTCCTCCTCCTGCTTTCAAGTCGATCACTCTTTCAAGAGGAAGACCGGAGTTCCAGAAGCCACACCTCTTCACCATCTTAAAAGCGTTTGAGGGCTTCTAACTCCTTTACGATTATATTGTTTTAAATCTGCTTTTTGAGAAGCTATCTTCTGTTTTCTTCTATCTCGTGTATTTACTTGATTCAATCGGGGGATTGAATCAAGGGGATTAAGGTTGGTTGGTGAGCCGGTTTAAAACCAACGAGTGTAAGGGTTTGATTGTGAGCCCGGAAAAACAATCAGGGTTGGTTCTAGTCGGTGAGCCTGGAAAAACCGACCGAGTTCGTTGTGAGCTCGTAAAACAACAAGTTCGGTTGTGAGCTTGCAAAACAACCGGCTGTAATCCAAGGGGGTTATAGTGAAATTCCCAAGTGAGACTTGGGGAGTGGACGTAGGAGCAAGGGTTAGCTCCGAACCACTATAAAACTTTGTGTTTGTAGTGCATTGTCTCTCATCTTCTTCCCCACACATTACTCACAGCACTTAGCTTTAATTAAATAACTGGATATAGTATTTAGTTAATCATCCACAAAGTTTTAATTAGCTAAGTTAATTTAAAAACCCAATTCACCCCCCCCTCTTGGGTTGTCTATCTGGGCAACAATTGGGCTCTTCCGCTCTCGAGCTCATCCAAGTGCTCGGGCTCTTCCGCTCTCGAGCTCATCCAAGTGATTGGGCTCTTCCGCTCTCGAGCTCATCCAAGTGATCGGGCTCTTCCGCTCTCGAGCTCATCGGCCGAGACTAGAAGGCCAAGACCAGAAGGCCAAGACCAGAGAGCTGAGACCAGAGAGCCGAGACCAGAAGGCCGAGACCAGAAAGCCGAGACCAGAGAGCCGAGATCAGAAGGCCGAGACCAGAGAGCCGAGACCAGAAGGCCGAGACCAGAAAGCCGAGATCAGAAAGTGTTGACCCCCTAATAGATTTTGATGAATACAAAACACTAGAGTAAAATTTCATTATATCTTAACAATTTAATTGAGGAATTCATGTGTCTTATTAAGAATATTGTTAAGAAATGTCTAGGCAAGTTCCCATAATTTTTATGAATTTATTGAAGAATATTTTGAGTTAAAGAAAACAGATCAGGGACAGCCGAGACGTCTCCGGATAGTTTCAGAGACGTCTCTGGCACAAACAGGAAGAACCGGCACACTTGGAGACGTCCCCGACACCTGCCGAGTCGTCCCCGCGTTAGCGGAGTCGACTCTCTCAGTAGCGGAGTCGACTCTCTCAGTGGCGGCAGAAAGGCAGTTTTCAAGAGATATGCGCGAGACGTCCCCACAGTAAGCCGAGTCGTCCCCGCAAGTAAAAAGGAGACTTCCCGAGTCGTCCCCAAGATAGCGGAGACAGCTCTCTCAGGGTTTTCCAGAGAATGGTTTTTTGGGTGATAAGGAAGCGGAGTCGACCCTGAGACAGCGGAGTCGTCCCCATGCATAAAGTGCAGACAACCCGAGACGTCCCCTGAAGGAGCGGAGTCGACTCTCTCAGGAAATACCGGAGGACATGTTCTTCGGAGATAAAGAAGCGGAGTCGTCCCCAGATCAGCGGAGTCGTCCCCATTCAAAAAGTGCAAACAAGCCGAGACGTCCCCTGAAAATGCCGAGTCGACCCCAGACAACGGAAAAAGTAAAATCTTGTAGCCGAGACGTCTCCCGTTGAAGCGGAGACGTCCCCGGAGTGACTGGGACGCGACTGACAGCTTTTCAGGTTTGGTTTGAATTTCAAATCCTTCTTTCTTTGTCTCTAACGGCTATATTTGCTTTTTTGGGCTATAAAAGGGACCTCTTAAGTGCTTCTCAACAACTCTTCACCAACCCAAAGCTAGATCATTCAAAAGAGAAGTAAGAAAGAAAAGTTCAAGGGAGTGAGTGCATTCAAGTGAAGAAATCAAGTGTTTTCAAGCTTCCCAAGTGATTTCAAGCTCAATCACTCTCGTGCGCTTGGGATTAAAAGCTCACACTCAATCCTACGCGCTCCACATCGGAAGAATCAATATCTCCCACGCTTCCAACGGCAAAAGGATTCTTCCGGGTTCTATTGTTCATAATTGCAATATTTGCTTTTTAGAGATTTTCCTTTCTTTTGTAAACTCTTTCGTTGTGGTGCTTGTTCCAGTCAAGGGACTTGGAACAAGGGAAAGGCGTCCCAAGCCTAAGTGAAATTGGGGGTTTTAGGGTTTGTTGTGAGCCCGGTGTAAAACAACGAGTTGGGTAGTAAACTCGCAAAACTACCGTACTGTAATCGTGGATTATAGTGAAAATTCCCAAAGGTGATTTGGGGAGTGGATGTAGGAGCAGTGGAAGCTCCGAACCACTATAAAACCTTGTGTTTGCGATTGACCTTTCTCATTCCTCCTTCTTTACTTTAGTGCATATATTCGTGTGTTTTATTTTTAATTAGTCAAAAGTTTTTAAAACACCCAATTCACCCCCCTCTTGGGTGACCATCTCTGGGCAACAAGTGGTATCAGAGCTGGTGCTCTGTGTATTTCTTGAAAGACCTAACCGTCTTAGCCAAAGATCTAGATGGCAACACCCTTTAACAATGTCCCTGCCGAGGGGCAAGCAACCAATAGACCTCCACTCTTCAATGGGACAAATTATACCTATTGGAAGACTAGAATGAGAATCTTCATTCAAGCACAAGACTATGCCTTGTGGAGGGTTATAGTCAAGGGACCACAAGAACCATCACATGTGGTTAATGGCATTCGAGTTCCCAAACCTGAGGAGGATTGGGATGAGAATGATGATAGGATGGCTCAACTCAATTCTAGAGCCATGAACTCACTATTTTGTTCTTTAGATGTAAATGAGTTCAATAGAGTCTCTACATGTAGTTCCGCTAAGGAAGTATGGGATAGGCTTGAAGTTACCCACGAGGGTACAAATCAAGTCAAAGAGTCCAAAGTGAACATTCTAGTTCACAAATATGAATTGTTTAAGATGGAACCTAATGAAACCATCACATGCATGTTTACACGTTTTACCGAAATTATTAATGGCCTAAAAAGCTTGGGCAAATCTTACACTAACCCCGAACTTGTGAGTAAAATTCTCAGGTCACTGCCAAAAGCATGGGAAGCAAAGGTCACGGCGATTGTAGAAGCCAAAGACCTCAACACTTTGGGGCTAGAACAACTCTTGGGCTCATTGATGACGCATGAGCTCACGATGAAGCAGCATGAAGAAGAGTTGCCAAAGAAAAAGACAATCGCACTCAAGGCTACCTCAAGTGTATGTGAAGAAGAGAGCAGTGAGAGTGAAGAAGAAAGTCAAGATGAGGACTTGGGTTTGATAGTAAGAAAGTTTAAAAAATTCATGAGAAGAAAGAAACCCTTCCCAAGAAAGAAATTTGGAGGGAGAAATGATTGGGAAAAAGAAAAGGAAAAAGAAAGAGACCCAATCGTATGCTATGATTGCAAGAGACCGGGACATATTCGTGCCGAATGCCCTCAACAAAAGAAGTATTTTGGAAAGAAGAAGAAGAAGGCATTGAAGGCAACATGGGATGATAGTGACACATCATCCTCCGAGGAAGAGAAGGAAGAGACCGCCAATCTATGCTTCATGGCGTTCGAAGACGACGAGGTATGTCAAAACCCAACCATAAATTTTACTTTAGAAGAATTATATGAGGCTTTTCAAGAACTTATGGGTGATTGTAGTATGTTAGGAGCAAAGAATAAAGAATTAAAAGCCTCCAATCAAAAACTAAAGGAAAATATTGAAAACTTATTAATTGAAAAGGAGAGCATTAAAAATATTAACACTACTAACCTAGAAATCAAAAATTCAAAACTGAGCATTGAAAATGAAAAGGCAAAAACACTAATTAAGAAATTAAATCTAAAAGTAAAATCCCTACTCGATAATAATACCTCACTTGCACAAAATGTTGAATCTCTTAAAAAGGATAAGGAAGAACTAGTCAAAGAAAATTTGAATCTTAAGAATGAGGTACATAAATACAAACCAATTGTTGAAAAATTTACCCAAAGCTCTGAAAAATTAAATCTTATTCTTTCAAATCAAAGAGCTGTTTTTAATAAAGCCGGATTAGGATATAAAACTAATGAGCAACAAAAGTATCTAAAGAATTTCTTTGTAAAAGCAAAAGACGTAAAAACTGAAAAACCAACATGCTTTCTTTGTGGAAAGAATGGACATAAAGCCTACTCTTGTATTCAAAGAAAAATCCAAACTAACAAGTATACATTTGTAAAGGCTAGAAGCATAACTAAAGTATGGGTGCCTAAGGGAACCAACTACACTAACCACGAAGGACCCAAGAAAACTTGGGTACCTAAGAGCTTCACATGATCATTTTGCAGGTATGCCTTGCAGCCGGGAATAAAAAGAGAATGTGGTATCTTGATAGTGGTTGCTCAAGGCATATGACCGATGACAAGAGTCTCTTCGTCACCTTGGAATCAAAAGAAGGAGGAGTAGTCACATTTGGAGATAATGCTAAAGGCCGAATTATTGGTATGGGTAAAATCTCCATATCACCCTCCTCATTTATTGATAATGTATTGTTAGTTAATGGACTAAAACATAATTTATTAAGTATAAGTCAATTTTGTGACAAGGGCTTTAAAGTGTCATTTGAATCATCACTATGCATAATTAGTAGTCCAAATGATAATGAGATCATACTCACAGGACATAGGCATGAAAATGTTTACATGGTAGATCTTGATGATCTCACCATGAAGGATGGCCAATGTCTTGTAGCCATGAATCCCAAAGTCAATGAGACTAGTTGGTTATGGCATCGTAGGTTAGGGCATGCTAGCATGGACTTAATCTCCAAATTAATTACAAAAGATCTAGTCAAAGGACTACCAAAAATAGATTTTGAGAAGAATAAAATTTGCGCTGCATGTCAATTAGGGAAACAAACAAGAAGTTCCTTCAAGTCTAAGAATATAGTCTCAACAACAAAACCCTTAGAACTAATTCACATGGATTTGTTTGGACCCACTAGAACTGCTAGTCTAGGGGGTAAGAAATTTGGTCTTGTAATTGTTGATGATTTTTCACGTTTTACATGGGTTTCATTTCTTGCACATAAAGATGAGTCCTTTCCTGCTTTTATCAAGTTTCATAATAGGGTTTCGAATGAACTCAATCTTAAACTAAAAGCAATTAGGAGTGATCATGGTACCGAGTTTGAAAATCAGCACTTTGAAAAGTTTTGTGACGAAAATGGCATCAATCACAATTTCTCGGCACCTAGGACACCCCAACAAAATGGGGTGGTAGAAAGGAAGAATCGCACACTAGCAGATATGGCTCGTACCATGTTGTGCGAATCGGATCTACCAAAGTATTTTTGGGCTGAAGCAATAAATACTTCATGTTATATCTTAAATCGTGCTTTAGTTAGATCCATCTTAAAGAAAACACCGTATGAGTTGATAAAAGGTAAGAAACCAAATATAAGTTATTTTCATGTTTTCGGTTGTCGATGCTTTATTTTGAACAATGGAAAGGACAATCTCAGTAAATTTAGTGCTAAATCAGATGAGGGGATCTTCTTAGGTTACTCCTCATCTAGTAGAGCATACAGGGTCTTCAACAAGAGAACTCTCGTTGTTGAAGAATCCATTCATGTTGTTATTGATGAAACTAATGGAGATTCTTCTAGAAAAAAAGAAGATGGTGATGTAGGTATACTTGAAGACCAAATGAAGGAACTCTCCACTCAAGACAAACAACATGAGGATGAGATCAAAGAAGATACAAATCAGCGAGATGAAGAAGATCAACCTCCATCAAGAAATCAAGATCTTCCTAAAGAATGGAGGTATGCACATGGTCATCCAAAGGATCTAATCCTTGGTGATCCTTCACAAGGTATAAGAACTAGATCCTCTTTAAGAAACACTAGTAATTATCTTGCCTTCGTTTCGCAAATAGAGCCTAAATCACTAGAGGAAGCTGAAAAAGATGATAATTGGATGAATGCTATGCAAGAGGAATTAAACCAATTCGAAAGAAATGAAGTTTGGACTCTAATGAAAAGACCCCCTAATGTTTCAATTATAGGCACCAAGTGGGTGTATAGAAATAAACTAGATGAAGATGGAATAGTAATAAGAAACAAAGCTAGGCTAGTGGCCAAAGGATATAATCAGGAGGAAGGAATAGATTTTGATGAAACTTTTGCTCCTGTTGCTAGGTTAGAGGCTATTAGACTGCTTTTAGCATATGCATACTTCATGGATTTTAAACTCTATCAAATGGATGTAAAAAGTGCATTCTTAAATGGCTATATAATGGAAGAAGTTTATGTAGGATAACCTCCAGGTTTTGAAAATCACTTACATCCAGATTATGTGTATAAATTGCATAAAGCATTGTATGGACTTAAGCAAGCTCCTAGGGCATGGTATGAAAGATTAAGCAATTTCCTAATTGAGAACAAATTTAAGAGAGGAAATGTAGACAAAACCCTCTTTATTAAAAGAAAAGGAAATGACTTATTGCTTGTACAAATCTATGTGGATGATATAATTTTTGGTGCTACTAATGATAGTCTTTGTCAAGAGTTTGCCAAGCTTATGCAGGGAGAATTTGAAATGAGCATGATGGGTGAGCTCAACTTCTTCCTTGGGCTACAAATAAAACAATCAGAGGAAGGCATCTTCATCAGTCAGTCCAAATACATCAAGGAAATGCTGGAAAAATTCAAGATGAAAGATGCAAAGGAAATCAGCACACCCATGAGCTCAAGTTGCAAGCTTGACAAAGATGAAAAAGGTAAAAGTATAGACTACAAATTGTACAGAGGTATGATAGGCTCTCTACTTTACCTTACTGCTAGTAGACCAGATATATTATTCAGTGTTTGTATGTGTGCTAGATACCAAGCATGTCCTAAGGAATCACACTTGCAAGCTGTTAAAAGAATATTTAGATATCTAGTAGGGACATCTAATGTAGGTTTATGGTATTCTAAACAATCTGACATAAACTTAATTGCTTATTCCGATGCTGATTTTGCCGGGTGCAAACTCGACAGAAAAAGCACAAGTGGCACATGTCAACTCTTGGGTGCCAATTTGGTTTCTTGGTTTAGCAAGAAACAAAATTCAGTTGCCTTGTCCACAGCTGAGGCTGAGTACATTGCAGCTGGAAGCTGTTGTGCCCAAGTTCTTTGGATTAAGCAACAACTTGAAGACTTCGGTATCAAAATGGATAATATACCAGTTAAATGTGATAATACAAGTGCAATTAACTTAACAAAAAATCCTGTCCAACACTCTAAGTCAAAGCATATAGAGATTAGGCATCATTTTATTAGGGATCATGTGCTGAAAAATGATGTGATGATTGAATATGTATGTACTGAAAATCAATTAGCTGATATCTTTACAAAGCCCCTTTGTAAAGAAAGATTCAATTTCTTAAGGAATGCCTTGAGCTTGTATGATCCTAGCAAATGAGTTGAATTTGTATTGCATTGCTTTGCTACTCAAACTAATAATCAACCTCAAGATAAACATAAGTGAAAACATGAATTCATCTAAGCTAAATGACGAACTGTTTGACTTTCCGGAGGATGGTTACCCTCCCTTGGACTCTTCATGGAGATATTTTCAGAGCCTATTTCATAGGTATTCGAAATTTGGTCAAACACTCCTCATCTCAAATTAATAATTCAAAAATCATTATCAAATTATTATAGGATGTCTCATTAAGGGGGAGGATCACAAACAAATTCACTCTAAGTTTATCAAAAAAAATCATGTTGATTAGGGTGATTAAACAAAAATTGGGAGAAGATAGAATTCAGTCTAAAATTCTTCAGTGCCGGAGACGTCTCTGGCAAATCACAGAGACGTCCCCCCAGGGGAGACGTCTCGCCTTAGTTGCGGAGACGTCTCGGGGACCGAAGGAGGGCTTTTTAAATAGGTCGAAATCGCTCGAGCCGACTCGAGCTTTCTCCTTCATTCCCGACCAAAACGAAAAACCCTAGCCTCCATTTGCTCTCCACCTCAAATCCTAGCCTCCGTTTGCTCTACATCACAAACCCTAGCATCCATGGCACCAAAGAAGGCTAGGACGACCCGTGGAAGGCGACCTAGGGTAGCGGCCGACGGTGAGGAACGACGGGAAGAACCCTCCGCGCCGTCTCCTCCGGTTGCTCCGCCAACCACGACTATTTTCTGTGCAAATCGCACAGTCACGACAGGAAGGTACATAGATTTCTCCTTTTTAGATCATGAGGGGTTCTCTATTGGAGAGAGACTCCGAGCCCAAGGGTGGGAACACTTTTGTACCCTCAATACCTCGACCTACCCCGGCCTAGTTAGAGAACTTTTTAGCAATATGGCCTTAGGGGACCTAGGGTACACTGGATATGTCCAAGGGACATTAGTAGAAGTCAATGAAGATGTCCTATCCACTGTCTTACAAATTCCTAGGGACGGTGAGGCTCCAACCTCACATCCCCAAAGGGAGTCAGCCCTAAATTTACTTTTAGGAAGAGAGGACTGCGGCCCTCTTGATGTTGTCAATTCCCAGGACCTAAATGCAGAGATGAGACTTCTCTTAAGTATTGTCAACCGGGTCCTATTTCCTAAAACCGGTCGCTTCGATATTTTGTTTCGGAGCGAGACTTAGTTATAATGCACCACATCCTACTAGGGATCCCTCTAAACCTCCCTAGACTCATGCTAAATTACATTGCCCTATGTCATAGGTATTCTAGGTTTAGTATACCCTATGGCATGATCTTTACCTTAATCTTTAAACACTTCAAGGTTCCCATTCCAACAAATGAACCTGCAAAGCCCTTGAGAAACACCGACTATTACAATGAGGGCACAATGAGAAGAATGGAATTTCATAAGATAGATGGATCGTGGGTCAAGGTACCAAAGAGAAAAACCCAAATTCTAGAGCCTGAGATCCCACATCATGAGTCTGACCATCACTCTCCTCCACCTAGCCACATGAATATCCCTGATATTCCCTCCAGCTCAGCTGGACCTTCCACATCCATGCCACCACCTCCTCCAGTTAGTAGGCCCTCCTTTCTGTCAGAGGATCAGATGCGCACCTTAGCATCTGCCATTTGCCAGCAGATGAGGGAGGAGATGAGATCCATGATCTCCACAGAGTTGGCCCCCATCAGAGCTTCACATGAAGGGCTTCTACAAGAGATGAAGGATATTAGAAGTCAAATTGAAGCTACAACACAAGAAATAATTGGTGTGGGTGCCACCCAAACCATCAGATCATTAGAGCTCAAGGACAGCTTGAAGAGCATTTCCAAGAGTCTTAAAGAGCTAACAAAACCAGATGGCAATGTGAGCACCTTAGTTGCCCAACTCAGAGGAAGAATTGAAATGGCAACTATAGAGTTTGAGGCACTTGTGGCAGGTTTCCACAAGTCACAGGGAGATCAATTTAAGACCCTCATGGATTCCATCAACACATTCATAGATGCAGCTTGTAAGGTTTATGAACAAAATACAGCTGGTAGGGCCCATGAGCAACGTCGCCGATGATGGATATCTTGTAGGATCTTCTTTTTGTAAATCCTAGGCTATTTTTGAAACACTTTTGTATTAGAAATCAATACTTGTAATGATTTCTTCTTTTTGACTATGTACTGACTTCAAAGGTTCACAATGATACATGAATACAATCCCTTTTGAAAACTGTGTACATTGCCAACTCTATGTATGTGTTTCTATGAATGTGAATGTGCCTCTTGATGTGTCATAAGAATCTCATAACATACATTAAGTATTCAGATTTGGCACAACGTATCAAAGCATATGAAACAGGGGGAGCACAACCTGAATATCAAAGGGGGAGTAAAATGAACACTGAATATATTGAATATAGAGATAATTTGTCCCCTTCATTGTTGATGACAAAAAGGGGGAGTAGATATTGAATGTAGAGATAGTGAAAGGGGGGAGCAGTTATATATATGGATATTGAATATGGAATGCAAAATTTATAATCTTACTCCAAAGTTGATTTAGAAAGAATAAAATTGAAGAATATTGACCTTAAGATAATTGCCCTTCTGGAAAAGAAAGGGGGAGTCAAAAAGAATCTAGCTTTCAATTATCCTCAGCATCAATACTTCATTTTAACTTGATTCAAATTCAGTTGATATGCTAAAATCATTTAAGAACTATAAAGATCAATCTTATGCACAAGGAAAGAACTGAAAATTGAATACTTTGAGTGATGCACATTGTATCTAGTTCTAATCAAAACATTATACTTGTACATCTGATCAAATACTGTGTATATGTTTAAATCTCAAATTTTGCATATACTCAGTGTTTTGTCATCATCAAAAAGGGGGAGATTGTTGACCCCCTAATAGATTTTGATGAATACAAAACACTAGAGTAAAATTCCATTATATCTTAACAATTTAATTGAGGAATTCATGTGTCTTATTAAGAATATTGTTAAGAAATGTCTAGGCAAGTTCCCATAATTTTTATGAATTTATTGAAGAATATTTTGAGTTAAAAAAAACAGATCAGGGACAGCCGAGACGTCTCCGGATAGTTTCAGAGACGTCTCTGGCACAAACAGGAAGAACCGGCACACTTGGAGACGTCCCCGACACCTGCCGAGTCGTCCCCGCGTTAGCGGAGTCGACTCTCTCAGTAGCGGAGTCGACTCTCTCAGTGGCGGCAGAAAGGCAGTTTTCAAGAGATATGCGCGAGACGTCCCCACAGTAAGCCGAGTCGTCCCCGCAAGTAAAAAGGAGACTTCCCGAGTCGTCCCCAAGATAGCGGAGACGGCTCTCTCAGGGTTTTCCAGAGAATGGTTTTTTGGGTGATAAGGAAGCGGAGTCGACCCTGAGACAGCGGAGTCGTCCCCATGCATAAAGTGCAGACAACCCGAGACGTCCCCTGAAGGAGCGGAGTCGACTCTCTCAGGAAATACCAGAGGACATGTTCTTCGGAGATAAAGAAGCGGAGTCGTCCCCAGATCAGCGGAGTCGTCCCCATTCAAAAAGTGCAAACAAGCCGAGACGTCCCCTGAAAGTGCCGAGTCGACCCCAGACAACGGAAAAAGTAAAATCTTGTAGCCGAGACGTCTCCCGTTGAAGCGGAGACGTCCCCGGAGTGACTGGGACGCGACTGACAGCTTTTCAGGTTTGGTTTGAATTTCAAATCCTTCTTTCTTTGTCTCTAACGGCTATATTTGCTTTTTTGGGCTATAAAAGGGACCTCTTAAGTGCTTCTCAACAACTCTTCACCAACCCAAAGCTAGATCATTCAAGAGAGAAGTAAGAAAGAAAAGTTCAAGGGAGTGAGTGCATTCAAGTGAAGAAATCAAGTGTTTTCAAGCTTCCCAAGTGATTTCAAGCTCAATCACTCTCGTGCGCTTGGGATTAAAAGCTCACACTCAATCCTACGCGCTCCACATCGGAAGAATCAATATCTCCCACGCTTCCAACGGCAAAAGGATTCTTCCGGGTTCTATTGTTCATAATTGCAATATTTGCTTTTTAGAGCTTTTCCTTTTTTTTGTAAACTCTTTCGTTGTGGTGCTTGTTCCAGTCAAGGGACTTGGAACAAGGAAAAGACGTCCCAAGCCTAAGTGAAATTGGGGGTTTTAGGGTTTGTTGTGAGCCCGGTGTAAAACAACGAGTTGGGTAGTAAACTCGCAAAACTACCGTACTGTAATCGTGGATTATAGTGGAAATTCCCAAAGGTGATTTGGGGAGTGGATGTAGGAGCAGTGGAAGCTCCGAACCACTATAAAACCTTGTGTTTGCGATTGACCTTTCTTATTCATCCTTCTTTACTTTAGTGCATATATTCGTGTGTTTTATTTTTAATTAGTCAAAAGTTTTTAAAACACCCAATTCACCCCCCTCTTGGGTGACCATCTCTGGGCAACAGAAAGCCGAGACCAGAAGGCCGAGACCAGAAAGCCGAGACCAGAAGGCCGAGACCAGAGAGCGTCGACCAAAAAGGCAACCCCGCCGAGCCCATGCCTTAGCCAAATATCCAATCTCCGCCTAACCCTCCAAAGGATCTGACAACTAGATACATGACCCCACTACAATCCGCCACCATCCCTAAGTCGTCAAGGCACGAGATCTCTGCAGGTATTCGGCACGACCTATCATTAATGCCTGAGACCCCCTCAAGCCTCCGATGCACTCAGTCATTAAATGAACACGGCTCAAGATGATCTCCGGATCACTGAACCATCAAAGCGTATGGCTCTCCCTGACCGCCGGTTCACTCAGCAATCAATGCGCCTGCCATCTACAAACCCCAGGCCCACCACGGCCGGCGGTTCAACCACCCCAACGGGTCCGATCAACCGTGACAACTCCCTGACTCCGGTATGATTCGGCCTTATTCTCCACTACGCCATTAATGGGCCAAATCGTGCCCAATTATCACAAAAGAAGACAAATTCCCCTGTCACCTCCTAGGTAACATAATGCCCTTCTATAAAAGAGAACCTGGGAGGAAAGAGGGGGACCGGAACACAAGTAAACAGCACAGACACAATTGAGCACAATATTCTCTTCATCTTCTCCACATATCTCTTCCTTGCTCTCTCCACATATTTGCCCCCTCTGACTTAAGCATCGGAGGGCCGGCGCCGGGGAGCCCGGCCACCGGCTTTTTTGCAGGATAGGACAGGATGCACTCTCCCTCACTCGCTCACCCTCCAGGAGGACGCAGCCGGCCGGCGCACCGCCGTCCGCCCTTCCTGCGGCGGAGCTCCTCCTCCCCTGGCTCCGTGGCGGCCCCCGGGTCCAATTTCCAGCAACACAAACCATTAACTAATAAGACATTTCTATGAAGGTAGATGGAGTAATGAAAATTTTACCCTTTCCAATGATATACCCTTTTCCATTGTCTCCATAGGTTACTACTCCACCCTTCTTAGATTCTAAGGTGACAAATTGGTCTACGTCACCGGTCATGTGTCTTGAACAGCCGCTATCTAGATACCATCGTTTATCCACTTTATTAGCTGCAAGACACCCCTGCAATCAAGATCAAGAATGAGCTTTAGGTACCCAAACTATGTTGGGTCCTTTAGGTTTAGTACTTGATGTTCCTTTTGGAACCCAAACTTTCTTGAATTTAAGCTTATAATTATTACTCAATTTGTTTTGGCTGGACTTTCTATAGTTACATTCATATGCTTTATGTCCTAATTTATTGCAACAATGACAAGTAATATTTTCTGTGGAGTGATTGATTAAAACCCCATTTGATTTTGATGAGCTCAAAGCAATTGAGTATATCTTGTGATTACTAATGAATTCAATTGAGTGTTTCAGTGAAAATCCTGTCCAAGTGTTTCTAGACTTGGTTCATAGTATTTTGGATAAGTTAAGAAGTCTGCATGAACCAATGTCTGAGACTCGAGTCGACTCCCGAGTATCACGAGTCGACTCCAAGCGTATCAAGGTCACTGGCACGAGCTCGAGTCGACTCCTGATCAGTACGAGTCGACTCCGACTGAAAACAGACAGAAGGACAGAAGAGCAGTTTTTCAGGTCTGAGATTCGAGTCGACTCCAGTGGAATGCGAGTCGACTCCCAGCAGTACACACAGAAAAAGTCAGAGAGCGTTTTATGGACTCTGAGATTCGAGTCGACTCCAGTGGAACGCGAGTCGACTCCCAGCGGTACACAAAGAAAAAGTCAGAGAGCATTTTATGGACTCTGAGATTCGAGTCGACTCCCGCAGTACGCGAGTCGACTCCGAGACTGTGCGACCATCGACAGACAGAAGACCATGTTACTGCCTCTGAGATTCGAGTCGACTCCCAGACAGCTCGAGTCGACTCCAAGACAAGCTTCACGTCAAAAGGCAGAAGACCAACTTTCGGAAACTGAGAGCCGAGTCGACTCCAAGGAAGTTCGAGTCGACTCCAAGACTGGATGAGCCAAAAGACAGAGAATCGGGAGTTCGGGCTCTGAGATTCGAGTCGACTCCCAGGATAGTCGAGTCGACTCGAGTGGACAAAATTCAAATTTGGATCCACGGGCTATAGAGGATGAGCCGACTCCAAAATTGCCAGGTCAGCGCCAGAAGTTGGCGAGTCGACTCCGGGTCAAGACGAGTCGACTCCCAGTCAAGACGGCAACTTTAATTCAAACTGGGAACAGTTGCCGAGTCGACTCCGAAAAAGCTCGAGTCGACTCCTGCTACAGCCGAGTCGACTCCTGATCGCGCGAGTCGACTCCAACCCACCAACGGTCACATTGTCAGGCTGCGCAGAGTGTGCAGAACGGCCAGAAAAAGCAGAGTAACGGCTAGTTTCCGTGGGGGTTGGCTTAAATAGCCACAGAAGACTGTAGCAAGAGACAGAACACACATTCCACTCCTAGCATTCAAGTCTTCAAGCTCTCTAAGTGCTCTTCAACGAGAAAAAGGAAAGATCTGCATTTACTGCTCCACCAACATCTTCCCAGCATTCAAAGCTTCCTCCTCCTGCTTTCAAGTCGATCACTCTTTCAAGAGGAGACCGGAGTTCCAGAAGCCACACCTCTTCACCATCTTAAAAGCGTTTGAGGGCTTCTAACTCCTTTACGATTATATTGTTTTAAATCTGCTTTTTGAGAAGCTATCTTCTGTTTTCTTCTATCTCGTGTATTTACTTGATTCAATCGGGGGATTGAATCAAGGGGATTAAGGTTGGTTGGTGAGCCGGTTTAAAACTAACGAGTGTAAGGGTTTGATTGTGAGCCCGGGAAAACAATCGGGGTTGGTTCTAGTCGGTGAGCCTGGGAAAACCGACCGAGTTCGTTGTGAGCTCGTAAAACAACAAGTTCGGTTGTGAGCTTGCAAAACAACCGGCTGTAATCCAAGGGGGTTATAGTGAAATTCCCAAGTGAGACTTGGGGAGTGGACGTAGGAGCAAGGGTTAGCTCCGAACCACTATAAAACTTTGTGTTTGTAGTGCATTGTCTCTCATCTTCTTCCCCACACATTACTCACAGCACTTAGCTTTAATTAAATAACTGGATATAGTATTTAGTTAATCATCCACAAAGTTTTAATTAGCTAAGTTAATTTAAAAACCCAATTCACCCCCCCCTCTTGGGTTGTCTATCTGGGCAACAAGTGGTATCAGAGCCAAAAACTCTTCCACTCAAGAGTTAAAAGATCAAAATGACAACCCCATTTGGATCTTCTCACATTGAGGGTCAGTCCACCCAAAGACCCCCTTTCTTCAATGGATCTGACTACTCATACTGGAAGGCTAGGATGAGAATATTCATCCAAGCCCAAGACTATGAGATGTGGTCCATTGTAGTAAATGGGCCATACATCCCATCCATATACGTAGATGGTGTTAAGGTACCTAAACTTGAAATGGACTGGGATGAACATGACATGAGGAAGGCACAATTAAACTCTAAAGCAATGAATGTCTTCTATTGTGCCTTAGACCGTAATGAATTCAATAGGGTCTCTACTTGCAATTCTGCAAAGGAGATTTGGGACAGACTTGAAGTGACCCATGAGGGCACGAATCAAGTGAAAGAGTCCAAAATAAATATTTTGGTTCATAAATATGAACTATTTAAAATGGACTCTAACGAAACAATTACATGCATGTTCACTAGGTTTACTGATATTGTCAATGGTCTAAAAAGCCTTGGCAAGAACTATACTAACAGTGAACTTGTCAGGAAAATCCTTCGGTGTCTACCAAGGTCGTGGGAAGCTAAAGTGACGGCAATCCAAGAAGCTAAAGACTTGAACAAGCTTCCACTTGAAGAGCTCCTTGGATCCCTTATGACGCATGAGCTTACCATGAAACACCACAACGAGGAAGAGTCCTCCCATAAGAAAAAGGTAATAGCTTTAAAATCTACTTCTTCTAACAAGGACTTGTCTTGCAGCAGCAGCAGTGAAGAAGAAGAAGATGAGGAAGATGGTGGTGAGGCTCTTCTTGTGCGCAAGTTCAAGAAATTCATCAACCACAAGAAGTCCTATCATCAAAGGAGAGGCCCCTTAAATTCCTACCGCAAGGACAAAGGTAAGGAAAGGGAAAGTGAGGGGACCGGCTGCTATGAGTGCAAAAAGCCGGGACACATCCGAGCTGAGTGTCCCTTACTAAAGAAGAGCAGCAAGTACAAGAAGAAGAAGAAAGCCCTTGTCACCACCCTATCGGACTCCGACGCATCATCTTCATCATCGGATGAAGAACAAGAAGAGAAGGCCAATTTTTGTTTCATGGCCAACGAAAATGAGGTAACTTCCGATACGCACTATGATTTTTCATTTGATGAACTTTATGATGCATTTAATGAATTAATGGTAGAATATAAGGCTATAAATCTTAAGAATAAAGAACTGAAAATAACTAATCAATCATACCTACATAAATACGATAAATTAGTTAAGGATAAGGATTTAATCACCAAAGAAAATATAGAACTTAAAACAAGCAACCAACTTTTAACTCAAAAGACCAACACCTTAACTAAAGAAAATGAAAAACTAACTAAGGAATTTTCAGAACTTAAAAAATATAAACAAACCTTAGATAAGGATCTTACTAAAGAACTTAATGATCTAAAAGCCGAAAATCAGACACTAACTAAAGAACTTAACAAATACAAACCCTTAGTTGAAAGATTTACCTATAGTTCTGAAAAATTAAACATGATACTAAATAGTCAACGTGCAGTGTTTAATAAAGCCGGTTTAGGATATAAACCAAGGAATAAGCAAAAACTTCTTAGTAACTTCTTTGTTAAAGCTGGGGAAACAAAAACTAAGAAAATAACCTGCTTTTGTTGTGGTACAGTAGGCCATAAAGCAAATGTATGTAATTTGAAAAGTAAAACTAAAAGAAAAATTAAAAGGGTATGGGTTCCAAAAGGAACCAACTTGACTAACCATGAAGGACCCAAGAAAACTTGGGTACCTAAGATGACATGATTTGCTTGTGTAGGAGTGTCTTGCAGCCAAGGTCAACAAAAATTGCTGGTATTTGGATAGTGGCTGCTCAAGGCACATGACGGGTGATAAAGACCAATTTTTCACCCTTGAAGCTAAGAAGGGAGGTGCTGTGACGTTTGGAGACAACAACCAAGGTCACATCATTGGTATTGGTAAAGTTCAAATCACCCCTTCTACTTTTATAGATAATGTTAGATATGTTGATGGTCTTAAGCATAACTTGTTAAGCATTAGTCAATTATGTGACAAAGGATATGATGTTATGTTTAAACCATCACTGTGCATTATAACAAATACTAATGATAATAGTTTAGTTTTTAAAGGGATGAGACGTGGAAATGTATATGTGGTAGATCTAGAAGACCTTACAAAACATAACCAATATTTAGTTGTTAATGAAACTAAAGAAAATGATGCTAGTTGGTTATGGCACCGTAAGTTAGGTCATGCAAGCATGGACACAATAACTAAACTAGTTAAAAGAGACTCCGTGATAGGTTTGCCAAAATTAAAATTTGAAAAGAACAAAATATGTGAAGCATGTCAATTTGGCAAACAATCTAGAAACTCTTTTAAATCCATAAAATGTGTCTCTACTTCTAGGCCTCTAGAATTACTACACATGGACCTATTTGGTCCAACTAGAACAACAAGCCTAGGTGGAAATAAATATGGTCTAGTTATAGTAGATGATTACTCTAGGTACACATGGGTCATGTTTCTAGCGCATAAGGATCAAGCATTTTCTATGTTTAAGAAGTTCCATAAGGAAGTAACAAATGCTAGAGAGTCCTCAGTTATAGCTATTAGAAGTGACCATGGTACCGAATTCGAAAATCAATTATTTGATGAATTTTGTAGTAAAAAGGGGATAACCCATAATTTCTCAGCACCTAGGACACCACAACAAAATGGAGTTGTGGAAAGAAAAAATAGAACCCTAGAGGAAATGGCTAGAACGATGTTATGTGAAAGTAACCTCCCTAAGTACTTTTGGGGAGAAGCCATTAATACTTCTTGCCATGTATTAAATAGAGTTCTATTAAGACCCATCATAAAGAAAACACCATATGAACTGTGGAAAAACAGAAAACCAAAGGTTAACTATTTTCATGTTTTCGGATGTAGGTGTTTTGTACATAATAATGGGAAAGATAATCTAGGAAAATTTGATCCAAAATCTGATGAAGGAATATTCCTAGGTTATTCTACAACTAGTAAAGCCTATAGAATCTTTAATAAAAGAACCCTAGTTATAGAAGAATCTATACATGTTGTTTTTGATGACTCTAGTGACATCTCATCTAGTAAGAAGGTTAATTTTGATGATGATATTGAAATACTTGAAGAAAAGATAGATGAGATGGGATTACAAGATGATAATCAAAAGTTGATTGAAGGAGAATCATCAAACCAAGAGCCTATAGTGGATCATGGGCTAACTAAAGCTTGGAGGTATGCTCATGGGCATCCTAAGGAACTAATTCTAGATGATCCATCCCAACCCGTTAGGACTAGAGCATCCCTTAGAAATTTGAATAACCATCTAGCTTTTGTTTCACACTTTGAGCCCAAACATATAGAAGAAGCCGAAAATGATGTAAATTGGATAAATGCAATGCAAGAAGAACTAAACCAATTTACTAGAAATAAAGTGTGGGATCTAGTAGAGAGACCTTCTGAATATCCAATTATAGGTACAAAATGGATATATAAAAATAAGCTAGATGAAAATGGAATTGTTATAAGGAATAAGGCTAGACTAGTAGCAAAGGGTTATAATCAAGAAGAAGGTATAGACTTTGATGAAACCTTTGCTCCCGTAGCTAGACTTGAGGCTATTAGACTATTATTAGCATATGCATGCTCTAAGGACTTCAAGCTATATCAAATGGATGTAAAAAGTGCTTTTCTAAATGGGTTTATTAATGAGGAGGTATATGTGGAACAACCTCCTGGTTTTGAAAATCATCAATACCCCAATCATGTGTATAAACTGAACAAAGCACTTTATGGTCTAAAACAAAGCACCTAGAGCATGGTATGAGAGACTTAGTAAATTTCTATTAGAACATGGATTCTCTAGGAAAATGTAGATACAACATTATTTCTGAAAAAGAAAAATAAGGATATGTTATTAGTACAGATTTATGTTGATGATATCATTTTCGGTGCTACTAACAATCGCCTCTGCGAGGAATTTGCTAATTTGATGCAGAGTGAGTTTGAGATGAGCATGATGGGAGAGCTGAACTACTTCCTCGGGCTTCAAATCAAACAATCTGAAGGAGCATCTTCATCAATCAAGCCAAATATATCAAGGAGATGCTCAAGAAGTTCGATATGGAGGGAAACAAGTCAATCAGCACCCCAATGAGCTCATCATGTAAGTTAGACCAAGATGAATCAGGTAAATCTGTAGATCAAAAACTTTATAGAGGTATGATAGGTTCTTTACTGTATCTTACTGCAAGTAGGCCTGATATTATGTTTAGTGTGTGCATGTGTGCTAGATATCAGGCTAATCCTAAAGAATCACACCTAGCTGCAGTTAAGAGAATCTTTAAATACTTAATAGGAACTAAGAACATAGGGCTGTGGTACTCTAAAGAATCTAGCCTAAACTTAATAGGGTACACAGATTCAGACTTCGCTGGATGTAAGCTTGATAGAAAAAGTACCAGCGGGTCTTGTCAATTTCTAGGAGAAAACCTAATCTCATGGTTTAGCAAGAAACAAAACTCGGTTGCATTATCCACTGCAGAAGCTGAATATGTTGCAGCCGGGAGTTGTTGTGCTCAAATCTTATGGATTAAACAACAATTAGAAGATTATGGCATTAAACAAGATAAAATCCCCATTAATTGTGATAATACAAGTGCCATAAACCTAACTAAAAATCCAATTCAACACTCAAGAACTAAACACATTGAGATAAGACATCACTTCATTAAGAGATCATGTATTGAATAGTGATGTGACTCTCCAATTTGTTTGTACTGATGATCAATTAGCAGATATTTTCACAAACCCCTAAGTGAAGAGAGGTTCAGTGTACTTAGGAGGGGATTAGGAGTGATTGACCCATCCTAGTGGGAGTTTCCACTAGATTAATTGATTTTGATGGTTAAAATGAGGTTAAAATAGAGTTCTATTCAATGATCATCAAATCAGATCCCAACTAGGTGATTTTCCCTCATTTGGCACGGTTATAGCATGATTTTTAAGTGCGTGCCAAGGTTAGAGACGACTCGAGTAAGTTTCAGAGCCGGCTTCCTAAAGGGGAGTCGACTCGCGCATTTGGGGGAGTCGACTCGCAAAGTTGGCAGCTGAGGGGGAGTCGACTCGCACATTGTCGGGAGTCGACTCGCAGTCGGGATCCGACTTTTTAATCCTAGGTTTGTCGTTTCGCAAACACTTTTTCTCAAGCCGCCACTGTTCACAAAGCCCTAGAGCCGACACCTAGGTCATCCTCGATCGTTCTCCAAGCCCTTTTCCCGTCGATTCTTCGCCGGACATTTAGTTTCCGTCCGTTCCTAGGTCTTTTTAGGTCAGTCCCGAGCTTCCTCTATCGATCCTTCTTCGTTCTCTAGGTTTTCATCTCGTTTAGGTCAAGATGCCTCGCAAGGGAGTTGTTAGAAAGAGGTCCCGTCCGTGGCC
>NW_024069728.1:0-31239 GCF_009389715.1 Phoenix dactylifera
TTGTTGGACACAGGAGATGGTGGGAGTGTGAAGCAAGGGAGATGACTCGTAGATGAATGTTGTGGAACAGGGGAAGACTAGCATGAAAGGCTTGTTGGACTTGGAGCTGTGATCAAGATACGTGAGAGGAATTACAGAATACTGGATTAGTTTGGATGTGGGGTTTTGAATGGCTGATCACAAATGGGATGATTGCTAATCTACGGTCGTGATATGGGTTCAAATAGTGCAACGTGGAGAGGATGAAACTAATCTTGAGAGGTTGAACTCAATTGGATGCGGGAGAAACTAAACCACAGTGGATGACTTGGGAACTATTGGACTGGACCTGCACACATTAGACTCGATTAATCAAATCAAACTCGAATTATCTTTAATAATTTATTAAAATGCAATGATGAAGGTAACACATCTTTTATGGTTAAATTTACAAAATATGTGAATTAAAATAATGATAAGTGCTATGAAAAAGAGGCTAATTTATGTCTTATTTAGCACTTATCAGAAGTCCAAGCACATAGAGTGACGATTTCATCTAATCCGCGACTACCTTGAAAAGAAGTATGTAGAGGTGCAGAGAGTAGACTCCACTGATAACGTGGCGGACCCATTCACTAAGAAGCCAAGTCAGTGGAAGTTGGAAGTCCATCTTGAAAAGATGGGACAGAGATATATGTCTGATTGGCTTTTGTGCAAGTGGAAGATTGTTAGAAGTATTTTCTAGAAGCCAATGTGGCTGATGCATATTTGTAATCTGGAACATAAATTTATAATTTGATTCTTATTAATAAATAAGTTTGGGCAATTTGTTTTTCATTCATGTTTTTATGTGTCCATGAATCATCCAAGAAATTAATAGATGATGACACATATTCTCAAAGAGTTGAGAATTTGAGGCATGTGTCATAAGGGATTAATTTCTAAATGCTCCTGATCGATAAAACCCATCATGAGGGACGGTGATCGATCCACTGAAATTAGTGCATCGATCACTTAGTCAGATGGACGAGTCTCGAGTCCACAGTGTAGAGACACTGGAGTGATTATGCGAATACTTGTTAGAGAACAAAGTACTGAGCGTGACCAAAGAAAGTAGTCACATGAATATCTATCTACTTGTTAGTGACTACTTATGCTGCAGTTGTATGACTGGTCCTTTGACCTGCGATGCCTCAGCTATTCACTGTGAGGTTGCTGTAGTTTGACGAGCATGTGAACTTGGGCCCTAGCCAATCAGGTCCTTGTAGTGCGAATTGGCTACAGTAGGTTCATTTTAGAATAGAGTTGCATCTAGATGGGATCTATCGACCTTGATAGATTAGGAGTGATCCTATGTGATTTATGAGACTGAGTTCAATAAATTTTTGACCAGATATTTTAGAAAAAGAGTTTTCCATATCTCGAACTAGAAGTCGAATAAATCTGACATATGACAGACGATGGAATTTGACGAGGTATCCATAACCTCCATCACGTCGGGATCCATGATAGAGGAACTGTATCATGCGCTAACTGTACCTAGAGGTTCAGACATTCCACTTTGCTGGGTTGCCACCACATGCTGCTAGGTGTCACTAGTGGATTGTGAGACTCGAAGGCATTCACTTAGTGATCAGTGAACCCTGAAAGTAGAACTTTTGGGACTCTGAGATTCGAGTCGACTCCTGCATTGCACGAGTCGACTCCGAGACTCCGCGACCATCAACAGACAGAAAACCAAGTTACTGCCTCTGAGATTCGAGTCGACTCCCAGACAGCTCGAGTCGACTCCAAGGCAGCGCTACACCAAGATGGCAGAAGGCTGTGTTTCGCAAACTGAGAGCCGAGTCGACTCCGAGGAAGTTCGAGTCGACTCCAAGACTGGACGAGCCAAAAGACAGAGGATCGGGAGTTCGGGCTCTGAGATTCGAGTCGACTCCCAGGACAGTCGAGTCGACTCGAGTGGACAAAATTCAAAATTGGATCCACGGACTTCAGTGGAAGAGCCGACTCCAGAATTGCCAAGTCAGCTCCAGAAGTTGGCGAGTCGACTCCGGGTTAAGTCGAGTCGACTCCCAGTCGAGGCAAGCACATTAATTCAAATTTGGAACAGTGGCCGAGTCGTCTCCCGTAAAACACGAGCCGACTCCTGCAACAGGCGAGCCGACTCCTGATCGCGTGAGTCGACTCCGATCCCAACGGTAATATTGTCAGGAAGTGCAGACTGTGTCCAACGGCTCTATTTTTGTCTCTAATGGCTATATTCTTGTTTCCACGTTATCTAAAGCTATAAAAACAAGAAGAGAGCTAGGGGAGAAGTTATGGAAGCGGGAGAGATCATCTAGGAAAGAGATCTAAAAGAGATTACAAAGGAAATCTCCCATAAGCAGAAAAGGGCCATCCAAAGCGAAATAGAGAGAAGAAGAGCATCCAAGAGAATCCCAAAGCTTCCTCTCCATCCGTGTGCTGCCTCAGTGATCCTCTACCTCGTGCCAAATCAGAAGAGGGTCAAGTAAAGAAGAAGTCGAGCTCCTTCATCTTCAAAACTCGTTTGAGGACTTCACTTTACTCTATTTGTTTATATTGTTATATTTGCTTGTTTAAGAAGCTTTGATTTGTTTTAAACTTTGTTTTATTATCTTGTAACTTGATTCAATCACGGGATTGAATTAAGGGGTTAAGGTTTGTTGGTGAGCCAAAGGGAAAAACCAACGGAGATAGGGTTGTTGGTGAGCCAAAGGGAAAACCAACGGGGTTTAGGTTTGTTGGTGAGCCGAGGGTAAAACCAACGTGTAAGGGTTTGATTGTGAGCCCGGGAAAACAATCGGGGTTGGTTCTAGTCGGTGAGCCTGGGAAAACCGACCGAGTTCGTTGTGACCTCGTAAAACAACAAGTTGGGTTGTGAGCTTGTAAAACAACCGGCTGTAATCGGTAGGATTATAGTGAAATTTCCCAAGAGGTCTTGGGGAGTGGATGTAGGTGCTGGGGTGCACCGAACCACTATATGTCTTTTGTGTTTGTAATGCCTCTTGTTATAGTCTAACTAACACACTTACTTACTTAGATAAATTGCTTGCTTAATTCTTATCTGCACATCCTTTAGTTACAAGCATATTTAATCAAGTCGAAGTTTATACATCATACCCTTGCTAAGTTTAACTTTCACTGTGCATCTATACAACTTAGCATAGTTAATCAAAAAGTTTTAGAAGTAGCATAAAAGTTTTAAAAGACCCAATTCACCCCCCCTCTTGGGTTGTATCTACTGGGCAACAAGTGGTATCAGAGCAGGTGCTCAAATATTATTTGTAGTCTTAACCGACTAGAGCCAAAGATCATGACAACTCAAATAGATAGTTTTCTAGGAGAAGGACAATCAATTGATACACCTCCACTATTTAATGGCATAAACTATACACATTGGAAAATACGCATGCGCATTTTTATACAATCAGTTGATTATAATTTATGGAGCATTATAGTCAATGGAACACACACAAACACTAGTCATAATGAGAAAATGGCTCAACAAAATTCAAAAGCCATGAACCTACTATATTGTGCACTAGATAGGAATGAGTTTAATTGCATATCTTCTTGCATGACTGCTAAAGAAATATGGAACATGCTTGAAGACAAATATGAATGCACTAACAAATCTGAAACATCATGTGTAGAAGGAGAGCAGTATCACATTGAAAATCCATGCTTGGTGGCACAAGAGGTACATGCTGAAACTGAAAGCAATTTTACATTTGATGAACTCCATGATGCCTTTTCTGATTTGTATTTAGAATATAAGAAACTTATTTGTAAGAACAAAAACTTGAAGATTGAAAATCAAATTCTAATAGATGAAAAACTGAAACTAACCAGTAAAACTGAAATCTTAATTAAAGAAAATCAAGAACTAAATCAAAGAGATCAACTTCTCACTGAAAGTCATGATAAACTTAAGAAAAACAATGAGTTACTTTCAGAAGATAACAGAAGATTAACTAAAGAAGTTGACAGATTAAAACCTGTTGTTGAAAGATTTACCCTCAGCTCTGAAAAATTGAACCTAATGATAAATAATCAAAGAGCTGAATTTGATAAAGTTACATTAGGATATCAACCTTGGTACACCCAAAAACCGTTTAAGAATATGTTTGTTAAAACAGTTTTTAATTACTCTAAAACAGATTCTTATAAACAAAAGCTAAGTAAAATCTCTTCTGTTGTTCCTAAATCTATACATTACAAATTTAATGAACCAAAAAGGGAGAAACAGAAAATTAAAAGTTTTCCTACTACTCATGTTCGATCTAAGTTTGTTAAATTCAACAAGAGGATACAGAAATACATCCCTTGTAATCCTAAAATCTGTAAATTCATGGACAAAATAGCTATTAAGAGAATATGGGTTCCAAAAGGAACAATTATAGCTAACCTACAAGGACCCAAAAGAGCTTGGGTTCCTAAATTGAAAATATGATTATTCTTTCAGCATGCATGTCTAGCTATCCAAGGTTCTAATGAAAGATGTTATCTAAACAATGGGTGCTCTAGACATGTGTTAAAGAATTGAATTTAAAATGTAATTAAAAAGAATGATTTAAATGAAAGAAAGAATGAAATAAGTAATTCTTACATCTTCTCGTATTGAAATTACTTTATTAGTTGATTAAAACATAACTTGAAAGTATTAATCATTTTTGTGATATAAGTGATATTTTTTTTTGGGGTATGAAAAGAAAATATATTCAAATCACTTCATTTTTTTTGTATGCTCCACTCACTATTGGATAAGTTGCTAAATGATTAATTAATTTATTAAAAATAACTCTATGAATCCTCTATATGCTTGATTAAGAATTTTTATCCATGGCATTATTTTTATTGATCATCAATATGATAATGTGTACTTGGTATGCTTTTGAATATATGCACTATGAATACCAAGATTAAAGAAACCATCCTTGGCACATAGAATCAACTCATGCTAGTATGTACTTAATCTCAAAAGACCTTGCCATAGGCTTGCTTAGATTATCTACTTAAAGGTCAAAGTTTTGCTATGCATGCTAACTAAGGAAACAAACAAAAATCATCTCTAAATCTAAAGATGTTGTTTCCATCTCTAAGTCTTCAAAAGCTTACATTGGACTTGTTCTTGGGGAATAAAACTGAAGTATTTTTCTGTATTTACTAAATCTTGTAAAAGCGATCAAATGATAAAGGTTTGCAAACTATGAATCACGGCATAGTTTTGAAAACCAATTTTTGTGTTAAGTTGTGCACAGAAAATAATATTGAATACAATTGTTTCTGCACCAAGAACACTATAAGTAAAATAGGATTAATAGAATCTTTGAAGAATTGAAAAAGGCAATGTTGTATGATAGCCATCTATTTAAATGCCTTTTAAAAGCTATCATCAATACTTGTCATACATATGACTTCTATTAGATCTATTTTTGATGAAAACTTCTTTTGATCTTCTGAAAAATAAAAAATGAACTATTGCGTATCTCTCATATTTTTCAGTCGTACATGTTATGCTTGATATGTTCTTATGAAAAATAATGCCAAATCTGATAGAGATATGTCTATCCTTGGATATCATTCATCAAGCAATGCATATAGAATATTCAATGAAAAGATTTTAGTTGCAAAAATATCAAGTCGTCTTATTCTCTATGAGACTAATGATTTACTGTCAAGATACTAAGATCAAATTATATATGGTTAATCTTTTACATATAACAATCTGAAAACTTGTTAATAATTATAACAAAATTGAGTTTTTCAGAAATGCACTTAATGAAGAAAAATTGATAACTACTAAAAGACTGAATCAAGAAAAGATGAAATAGATCTTGATTCTTGCATGATTAAAAGTAAAGATCACCACTATTATTTGCTTGACTCATGAGCTTTATATTCTGTCAAATAAATGTGTAGAATTCACTCCTATGTGGTTATTTCATTAAAAAGTAGATCTATGTTAAATAACCACCATATTTAAAAATTACACATTACATATATGATAAAGCAATATGTGATTTAAAACAAGCATCAAAAGCTTGATATATAAAAGCTTAGGTAACCTTGTTGATAGAAAGTAATAGTGATAAATCTATGCATCAAAAAGAAGAATCTATGATATCTTGCTTGCTCATAGCACACATTGATGGCATCATTTTTGTTCTACCAATGAAAATTTATATGAATAGTTATATTGCAAGGTGAGTTTGAAATATGATGAATGAATTAACATCTTCTCTCAAACTCCAAATTAAGACAAACAGGAAAGGGGATCTTCATTAACCAACGTTAGTCCACAAGAAAACTCTTATAGAAGATTGGCGTGAAGAAGGTATATCTATGACCCCATCTTGTAGAAATTGTAAAGGATGAGCAAAGTAGATCTATTGTGTTAAAGCTGTATTGAAGCATGATAGAATAATTATTTTATCATACAGCTAAGTAGACCAGATTGTATGCTCATTATGTGACCTTGTGCAAGACTTCAATCTAACTTTAATTAATCATATTTTATTGATAACAAATACGTCATAATCTGAATTTTGATAGAAACAAACGTTTAAGATAAGTTGATTAAAACTTAGTTAACACATCTTATTGATAATTATCTTAAGCAAATAGAATCTAAACTAAATTGATTTGACCTTGATAAATCTGTCTATTGCCTCACATGCTTGTCCTTGAACTATCTTGGTTAATGAATTTATCTCTTTAGTTCAAGTGATATGTGCTTGCTTATATTTAGGCAATCTCTTGAGTAAAGTGACTCAACATGCAACTATTGTCATATCTCATATTGAGTCATCTAATTAAAAAATATATATATATGTTGGATGAATGCTTTGTATCTTAAAGAAACTAATGACCTTCCTTCAAGAAAGAAAAATGAGAAATTTCAACTTGAAGGATATCTTCATGTAAGATACACTAAACATTCACATGCAAACAAGAGAGAGGATCTTCTTCAGCCAAAAGTTCACACATAAGAAATCTAGTTTGGCTTGAAGAACATATAATGAATAGGTAATTTTAGATACCTTTCTCACAAATTAATTGAGCAAAGTCAATAACTTAAATCCTATTATGGCATGATTAAATTCTTTAATTATTAATTTTTGATATCATGTCTACATGTGTATTGACTGACTTATACTTTTAGAAATTGTTTCATGGTTTGCCCAAACTAAAATATATCTTTGCCTATGTCATAACCATGAAATACACAAGTATATGCTTAAAATTTTGATGTAAAATAACTTGTGAGAAGTTATGAATCCTTGAGCACAATGAAAATGTTGTTTGCATAATATACATCTATATGATACATAAGATTATCTCTTTATTCTACTCTTTCATGTAAATTACTTGAGAATAACAAAAAGAGAGAGAGATAAAGAAAAGAAAATGGACATTATTCAAGAGATGAAAAATCTGAGCAAAGGCAAGTACTTCAATCTTAAGGAAAAGCAAAACAAGCATAATATATTCGGCACACTTGGAAGGGATAAAATCTATAATTAATTACACTCAAACAGGGAGAGTTTGGAGTGAACATTTTAACCTTTCTATATTGCTCATCATAGGGATGGTGCCAATGGGGAGGCTAGTGGTAGTACCCGGCACTATTTGACCCAACTATTCGGTGTAGGGCATATTAGGGACGGCACAAGAGGGAGGCTAGTGGTAGTACCTCGTGCCCCTTCCCAACTCCACCGGATAGGGAGTAAATAGAGTATAGAGCATAAGAAAGTAAAAATGAAAGACAAAGTAAATGAAAGTATACAAGAAAGAATCAATTCAAATTTTTAGTCACATGGAAACACACTTTAAGGATGAAATCAGTGCAAAATTATATTTAAATAGGGGGAGTTTATTTGAAAAGAATTGATTTTGATACTTGACATGCTTGTTCTTAATATTTTAATGTATGACTTAACACACACTATATTTTGCATGTGGCATGATATTTTAAATTATGGGTTCTCAATATCTTTTGTAGTACCCCATACTTGGACAACTTGATTGAATGTTTGAAATACTACATAACATTTTTTGCTTAGTTTTATTGAAAAGAAATTTCAAATTTGTTGTTAGCAATCATCTCTAAAATCTGAAAGTTGAATAAAGAAGAAGAGAAGGATATCTCTATTTAGGGAAAATAAATTTTGTTCTATCCTTCAACTTGCCTAAATTTGGTATATAATGTTCAAATTCGTACCAAAACTCAACATTTAATACAAAGATTCTGAATATGCTCTTATATGTTTGAAATATGTATTTTCAATCGTAATCATTTAAGATGAGCTATAATGTGGAAGATACATATCTCAAAGTATGAGTTTGAGAGCCTCTATTGAAAATCCTATGTAATTCAGAATCTGATTTTGTATAAAAGCTTAAACTAAATGTGATTTTTAAATAAAGTCTTACTTTAAGAAAAACAGAATTAATTTTGATGCCTTTGGTGATTGCTCCGATACGCATCCGAAACATATCATTTCTTATCTTCAAAGTATACTAATATCGGTTCAAATGATGTGTCTTTCGATGATCTTGATTGCAAACAAAAATTTCTAAATATATGATTTTATTTTGATATTAAAAAGATTTATTGTGCTTCATGAAAAACTATGATTAAGAAATTGAGTTCTAAAAATATATATATTTCAATAATCATCTATATGTTTTTTCCTCCTACATTATTAAACACTTCTATCAATAGAGTGAATGATCTTAAAGCTAGAAATATTTCAGCTCACTCAAATGATTCTAAAAGAAAGAAAATGTAAATGCGGTTGAAAGAAACTAAGCTTCAAATGAATCATTTTCTGATTAATATTTCTATACATTTTCTCTAAGATTATGAGAAAGCATAACTTGTTCGTAAAGGATTAGAAAGAGTAATTACTACAAATTTTGGAATAATACTAGATTACTCTACATTCTTGATATTACAGAATTTCAGTGTTATTCACGTTTATCACTAAAGTCTGAAATTCAACAATTAAAATGATTAAAGAAGAATGCATCTTTTGAGGGGGAGCTTTAGATATTCAGTATCCTATCCCAAAGACACTTTATTTTGATGCATACTTTGAATTTTATGGATTGATTTTGATGAACCTCCTTATATTGCAAGACATGCTTTAATTACCTTGAGATGAGTTCTATAAAGGTTGTCTTATCTCAAACCTTGAGTCTTATGAAAATAAGCTGAAACTTATAGAAAATACATTTTTGAGATTGACAATTTTGTTGAACATTATCTTAGGATTCTAAACTCTTAAATGGAATGATCAATTGAGGGAGAGAAAGAAAATTTCAGAAGGAGAGGTCTTATTGGACTTAATTGCATAAATCTATAGCTAAAGGAGAGAGAAAGAATACTAAATGAAAAGTAATCCTAATACTCTCCAATATGTATCATCTGAAACTTAAATATGAAAATCTTTATGATACACCTTGAGGCGTGTTATTTGGTTAGTATATCTTATGCATCACTCATGAACCAAATTACAAATCTTGAGAGCCTCTAATTTAATGAAACAGGGGGAGAATAATGTGTTAAATTTTCTTGAGTATCTCTTAGAAAATCTATTTTTGGAACTTCACTAATGAGCTCTAATTGGCTTGCTTTTTGGAACTTCAATTTTGTGCAAATTCATTATTTTATGTATCAAATTGTGCTTATTTTCTAAAGAAATAAAAGAAAGTCTTTAAAAGAGCTCTAAGATGTATCAAAAATTGCATGAATGTATATTTTGATATTTGTGCCCCAATGCTCCTATTATCATAAAAGAACTTTGAAGTCATTAAGAAAATTAATTAAATTGCTCTCATGGTTGATAAAATACTTAATAGATTGGGCAAAAGGTCTTAAATGAACAAGCTTTCATACTCAGTGAAGAGAGGTTAGATTTTCACTCATGTTTTTCCTTGAATATCATTTGTAGTACTTCTTGAATTAACCTAAGGAAGATTCCACCTACACTTGATTAGAAAACTATCTGTGGTATCAAATTAGAAAACCTCTTGAATTCACACTCGATGTGTTCTGCTCTGATCTTTGTGCTTAATGTTTCACTATCTTTTTGATGTTGTCAAAAAGGGGGAGAAATATCTAAGTATATGCTATATACCTCAGAATGCTTTATTACTTTGAATTGAATACAAATCAGCTTAAAATTTAAATATGTTGATTGTGTTAAGCTGATTAAATCTAAAAGCATTATCATGAAGTATGTTTTAAATATACATGTCTTCTACTTCATGCAACTTAGCTATGTATTACTTCTAGAAAACAATATCTTTTATATTGCATATACTCCAAGTTTTGTCATCATCAAAAGGGGGAGATTGATGACCCAAAGATTGATTCATAGATTGATTTTGATGATCACAAAATCTTGAAGTATAGATACTAATGTTTATGTTGCAAGTGTTGGGAACCCGCCCATGCCGCTGATATTTCAAAAAATTTTCAGATGGCAGCGGAATCGGCATGCACGAGTTCGACGTTCATCTCATGAACGTTGTTTCGAGACCTTTCGTAATTAGGTAAGAATTAAATCCATTTAAAACTAATAGGAAGATCAAATCTTCACCTTGCGCGGGTAGATGATCACCGCGAATCTGAATTCGTGGTTTTAGGAAGAGGGTTCGCTTGAAGCCGTTCAAACGTCCGGCCTCTACGGGTATCCACACGAAGCAGAGGACCGATCAAAGCTTTCTCGTCTCCCCGGGGTGCTAGCTCCCTTGCAGAGACTTCCTTTGATGGCTGATCTCCTCTCTTTCTTTCAACTCTTGAAAGTGCTTGAGAGGAGGAAGAAGAAGAAGGGACTCAAGGAAGAAGAACACAGCTTCTGCAGCCTTCTTTCTTTTCCCTGCGTTGGAAGAAGGATTGGAGGAAGAGGATGACGCCAACGCTTGGACTTTGCTCTCCCTTTGCTTGCGGCTGAACCAAGAGAGGAGGGGGCTGGTGGCGGCAGCAAGAGGAGGAAGAGAGCTCTTGGCTAGGGCGCCGGCCTCATGCCTCCTTATAAAGCCATCTAGGGCTCCTACAATCTAGGAGCCCTAGACATATTGCCTAAGAGGGAAGGGGGGCGCCGGCCCTTCTCTTCATGCCGCACTCAAGGAGAGGAGGAGGGGCGTGAACCCTCCTTCTTGTGATGCCCTAATCCTCTTCCAAAGAGGATTGGGTGCCTCTCTTATGGTTTAATCCCAATCCAATTAGGATTAGCCAAATTGGGTTCAATCTATGCTAGTCCTAATCCAATTAGGATTTGAATGAACCATGACTCAATTGAACTCTTCAATCCTAATCCAATTAGGAGTCATGTTGATTCATTAGATTAATAATTAATTTAGACTTAAGGAATCCTAATCTAATTAGGATGTATTTAATTTTAGTCCTAATCCAATTAGGACTCTATTTGAATCCGAAGTCCTAATCCAATTAGGATTTCTAGGAATCCTACTCCAAGTAGGAATCCAATTTTAATTCAAAATTCCTAATCTCATTAGGATTGTAGGAATCCTATTCCAAGTAGGAATTCCAGTCCTACTCCAACTAGGATTCCCAGCCCTAATCCAATTAGGACTCTAGGAATCCCTCCCGAAGTAGGATTTGTGTTTAAGTCTAATTAATTAATTCCCTTTGTTTCTTCTTCAACTTCTTATCAATTAAATTGATTTCTTGTGATTCCTAATCACGATTTCAACCATCGGATCGGTCAATACTTCTAGTGTGTGTGACCCCATAGGTTCTATTCTGACTGGTAGTGAGATATATTGTGATCTCTATCACTATATCATTGAAAACTCCTTTCAATGGGTTGGAACGATTCCAACTCAACTCATTAGGGTTTATCGATCATCAAGATAATCCCTATGAGTCCCACCATCCACCAGTGACACCTAGCAGCATGTAGTGGCTACCCAGTAGAATGGAATGATGAACCTCTAGGTGCAGTTAACATGTGATATAGTCCTACTATCGTGGATCCCTACAGGACGGAGGTCATGGACAACTCGTCAAACCCCATCGTCTGTCATATGTCAAGATTTATTCGACTCGAGTTCGATAGTGAGAAACTCTTTCTCCACTGTGTATACTGCCCCAGCCGAGGTCTTACGAACTCAGTCTTATAAATCACATAGGATCTCTCCTTATCTATCAAGGTCGATAGATTCCATATAGGTGCATACCCTACTCCTACAGTGAACTTACTGCAGCCAATCTACACTGCATGGACCCATATGGCTAGGGACCATGTATGTGTGCAGTCAAACTACAATAACCCCACTGTGAGCAGCCGAAGCACCGCAGGTCAAAGGACCAGTCACACTACTGCAACATCAAGCAAGTCACTGACGAGTGGATAGACATCCAAGTGACTTCTTGTATTGGTCACGCTCAGTACCCTTGTTCTCTAACAAGCACCTGCACTATCACTTCAGTGTCCCTACACTGTGGACTCAAGTCTCGTCCATCCAGAAGGAGAGTGATCTGTGCACTGATCGGATCGATCACCGTCCTCGTGATGATCCTTTGATCAGGAGCATTTAGAAATTAATCACCAATGATACATGGCTCAAATTCTCAACTCTTGAGAATATGTATCATCATCTTATTAATTTCTTGGACGATTCATAGACACATAAACAATATGAATGAAAAGATGCCTTTTATTTATTCAATAATAAATAGTCAAGTACAAAATTATGTCCCTAGAATCAACAATGTGTCAGCCAAATTGGCTTCTAGGGCATACATCTAACAATCTCCCACTTGCACTAAAGCCAATTGGTCATATATCTTAGGCCCATCTTCTCAAGGTGGGCTTCAGTCTTTTGCTGACTCAGCTGCTTAGTGAAAGGGTCTGCCACGTTATCCGCGGAGTCTACTCTCTGCACCTCTACATATTTCTTCTCCACATAGTCGCGTATGAGGTGAAAGCGCCGCTCTATATGCTTAGACTTCTGATGAGACCTTGGCTCCTTAGCAAGGGCTATGGCGCCATTGTTATCGCAGTAGAGTGTTATGGCATCTGATGTCATCACATCCAGCTCTACAATGAATTTCTTGAACCAGAAGCCTTCCTTAGCAGCTTCAGAGGCAGCGATGTATTCGGCTTCCAAGCATACCTAAGTACCTTTCAGGCGGACGGGAGATCCTACTAGATTTACGAGGTGAAGGAGGTACTACGTGTACTGGCTTAATATAAATAGGTTCTACAGGCACAATGGCTCGTTGCTGTTTTAGAGACTTTCTCTTCAAGCTCAATTTTTCTCCCACTGTTTCTGTCAAGGATAAATTATTTTCCATGAAGATAGCATCTAGGCTCACAAACACTTTGTGATCCTTTGGGACGAAAAGTCGTGTCCTAATGACTCTTTAGGATATCCTATAAAATGAGCATTAATTGTCCTATCCTCTAACTTGTCCGCCTGTTGTCGCTTGAGTTGAGCTAGACATCCCCAAATCTTGAGATAACCAAGACTCAGTTTCTTACCATGTCATATCTCATATGGTGTGGTAGGAACGGACTTTAGAGGGAACTCTATTCAATAAGTAAATTGTTGAACATAGGGCATCTATCTAAAGAAACAAGGGTAAATCAATGAAGCTCATCATGGACCGGACCATATCCAATAGAGTCCGATTCCTCCTCTCTGACACTCCATTGAAACTATACCATTCTCCTTGAGATAATCACGAAACTCTCCACTAAGGTATTCACCTCCTCGATCTGATCGAAGAACCTTAATGAGTTTTTCTGTTTATTTTTCTACTTCATATCTCAACTCTTTGAACCTTTCAAAAGTTTCAGATTTGTGTATCATACACATATCCATACCGTGAGTAATCATCGGTAAACGAAGTAAAAATTACAACCCCTAGCCTGCACATCGAATAGGCCACACGCATCAGTGTGCACTAGGGTAAGTATTTCAGTGGACCATCCTGTGTCCTATAAAGGATAACTTGGCCATCTTTTCTTGAAGGCAGAATTCACAAATCGAATATGACTCGAAAGTCAATGAGCCAAAAAGCTCATGTTTCTCCAATTTGTTTATTCTGTCTTCTCCTATATGGCTAAGCCTGAGGTGCCAGAAATACTTTGGATTTATCTCATTAGATCCTATGGTATTCACTGTTTGCTCAGATACATTCATAGATCCATCCATATATATGTGATAGAGACTGTCAATCATAAAACCACGTTGAACCAATTTATTTCTCAAAAAAATGGAACAGTAGTCTTATAAAAATCTTCCTGTGCTAAACAAGATACAGAAATCAAATTTCTGCTAGCAACAGTCCCTAAGTATCCTGAGCATATCTGACATACCTTCTGAAGGTCTGTCACCCTTCATGTTTTTATACTTCCCATGTATGTAGGACAGTTCCTCTTCCAATGGCCGTCCATGATGCAATGAAAACACTTTTCCTTGCAATTGGCCTTTTTCTTGGAACTTCCTTACTTGGCATTTTCTCAGTCTTCTGCTTCTTCGCAGATTTCTTCTTCTTCCAAATAGACTCTCTTTTGGAAGTAGAAACCAACTCGACAGCGAGAACGATGCCCCTTGAACTCTTCAAGGTCCCTAAGGTAGTTACCAATTTATTTAACAATTCTGTTTTGGTGCATACAATCTTGTTCATATGGTAATTTACTATAAACTTTTCATATGAAGCTAGAAGGGATTGTGGGATCAAATCCGTTTGCAATTCCTTGTGCATGGTCATGCCGAGCTTCTCAAGCTTCTCTAAGTCCTTTATCATGGTCAAATCATGATTATGGACAGACTGCCCATCGCGCATCTTGGCCTTGAAGAGCCTCTTGGACACTTCAAACCAAGCTGCATGACTCTGATCACCATACAACTCTTGCAGGTGATTTAATGTGTCCTTGGCAATCTTCATGTTCTCATGCTGGCATTATAATTTATTGGACATGGATGCCATTATGTAGCACCTAACTTTATTGTCATCGTTCGTCCACTTGGCATGCGTCTTACGCTGATCAGTGATCGGACAGATTGGTAATACAGGGATTCCATGGTCTAGCACATACCCTAATTTCTGATAATTCAAAACTATTTTGAAATTTGCTGAGCCAGTCTTTATAATTGGGTTTGGTCAAACGGTTGTTCTATAGGATATGAGTTAAAAGTCTAGAAGCTGACATTATAATCCTCAGAGAGTAAAGATTCTAGTTAGAATTTTGTACTTGATCTTAATTTGTTCTGGGGTCTTTTTAGAACAAATGTGCCTCCCACTATTTTCTCGAATTCCTCACACTCCCCTGGTAGGAAAACGGAAATCCTATACGACTAGGGTTTCTAGTGGGTACTGCGGTCCCACCGATTTACATGTCACCTCACCTAACAGTTATTGGTGACACATAAATAGATGAGTGTACAACTCTTGTACAATGCTTCTCAAGCATGTTGCAGTGCTACTTGGTCTCTAAGTCATGAAGACCTCACCTAACAGTTATTGGTCCCATTCCTTAGTTATGTCAGACCCACCGTATAACCGTAGAAATAAAGTCGTCATTGGGTCCTCACCTAACAGTTATTGGTGCCCAATCCCACCTTTACCCTACAACATCTCATGTCTATAGAGAGGTCCAGCCCCCCGATGCAACTTGCCCACTGTGTCCAGCCGAGACAAATCAACATCGTAAAGACCTTAGCAGCTCTACTACAGTGGAAGACCTATTGACTTAATATTGGTTAATCAGGTCTTAGTGTTTGCAACTTAAGCTCTTCATAAGAGGTAATCGAACAATTGGCCAGGTAAGCAGGTGGGAGGCTCCCCTTACTCAGAGAGTAAGAAACTAATTAAGTAACCACCTTTCATGCTTTCCTAGACACCAATTAGATCAATTAATCTAATATGACCCGCTCATGTTGGTTCACTCTCGACTTGATTGAGGAGGTTTTAGTTTAGGTCTCTTTCGATTAGCAACTCGCATCTCATGTACACATCCATCTACCCGCTATGCATAGGCATAAACATTAAACATCCAGGCATATATATAAAAAGTAGTAAATGTAACTGGTGATGATCATGGATCCAGGATGGGTCATAGTACAAGCACATGCACGTCAATTGGTTTGATCGTCTTCAACTCTTGACTCGATCTTGATCCCTTAGGTTCAATTGTAATCAACTCCTTGATCCATCTTCAATCAACCTATGATCTCAATCCGCGCAAGGCTTGCTTGTAGGAGGCATACATCGATCAACCATCGACGTGCAATATACATCACAGATTACATTCCAAATAAAATTCAAAAATAAAAGAATAATTACAACCCTTTTTCATGAGACACGCAGGTCTCTAATACATGAATTTGAGATGCTCGCAGGCATCTAAAAAATTGATTTACATGTCATCACATAACATCACAGATTACATCGCAGATCATATCAGCACATTCACAAAGGGTCATCCATGATCATCACCATTCGCATCACATGCATTATAATTTACAGATCTGAAACTTATTTGATTACCTCATCTCATGAGTCTCTGATTATGTAAGGGATGATTCTAAATAATTTTAATCATATTAATTACATAACAGAATCATTAATCAATGCATACCAAAATTCAGCATGCAGAAAAATTCTGAAAATCTGCATGCATAAAAATCAGCAGGCATAATCCTTTAATTTTCAGATCTAATATGCCTTAATTCTATTAATCCTAATCGTAATCTACGAGGCCTAGGCTCTGATACCACTGTTGGAAACCCGCCCATGCCGTAGAAAATTTAAAAAAATTCAGATGGCAGCGGAAGAGGCATAAGCGGGATCATACGTTCATCACATAAACGTTGTTTCAAGAACCGTTCGTAGATAGATTAGAATTAAAAACTTTTAACTACTTTACGAAGATCGGATCTTCACCTTTGTGCGGGTAGATGATCACCGCAAACTGATGATCGTGGTTTTGGAAGAAGGTTTGCTTGAAGCCGTTCAAGTGTCCGGCCTCTACGGGTATCCACACGAAGCAGAGAACCAATCTTAACGCTCCAATCTCCCCGGGGTGCTAGCTCCCTTGCAGAGATTACTTTGATGGCTGATCACCTCCCTTTCTTTCAACTCTTGAATGATAGAGGGAGGAGGAAGAAGATGAAGGGATCAAGGGAGAAGATCCAAAAGGCTAGATGCAGCCTTTTCTTTTCCTTGTGTTGAATCCCAAACGGAGGAGGAAGAAGAAGACTACCAAGGCTCCTTTTCTTCTTGCTTGCGGCTGATCCAAGAGGAGAGGAGAGGGAGGCGTACGGCACAAAGGGGAGGAGAATTCCAATGCCCTAGGTGCCGCCAACACATCTCCTTTTAAAGCATCTAGGGCTCCTACAAGTTAGGAGCCCTTGATCTTTTTCCTAAGAGGGGCCCCAGCCCCTCTCTTCATGCCGCACCAAGGAAGGAAAAGGGGAAGGGCTTGCGCCCCTCCCTCTTGGTAAACCCTAATCCTCATTAAGTAAGGTTTGGAAGGCCCTAATGTGGCTAAGCCCTAATCTAATTAGGCTTAGTCCAAGGGTGAACCAATTGGGTTTAATCTAGGTAAGTCCTATTCCAATTAGAACTTAATGAACCATGACTCAATTGAACCCTTCAATCCTAATCTAATTAGGAGTCTTCTTGATTCATTAGATTAATAATTAATTGGGACTTAAGAAGTCCTAATCCAATTAGGATTTATTCAATTTTAGTCCTAATCCAATTAGGACTCTAATTTGAATTCGAAGTCCTAATCTAATTAGGACTTCTAGAAATCCTATTCTAAGTAGGAATCCAAATTGAATTCAAAATTCTAATCTAATTAGAATTGTAGGAATCCTACTCCAAGTAGGAATCCCAGTCCTACTCCAAGTAGGACTCCCAGTCCTAATCCAATTAGGACTCTAGGAATCCTACTCCAAGTAGGATTCCTGTTTTAAGTCCAATTAATCAATTTCCATTCCTTCTTCAACTTATTATCAATCGAATTGATTACTCGTATTCATAATCACTTTTCAACCATCGGATCGGTCAATACTTCTAGTGTGTGTGACCTCATAGGTTCTATTCTGACTGGTAGTGAGATATATTGTGATCTATATCACAATATCATTGAAAACTCCTTTCAATGGATTGGAACGATTCCAACTCAACTCATTAGGGTTTATCGATCATCGAGATATTCCCTGTGAGTCTCACCATCCACCAGTGACACCTAGCAGCTTGTAGTGGCTACCCAGCAGAACAGAATGGTGAACCTCTAGGTGCAGTTATTATGTGATACAGTCCTACTATCGTGGATCCTTACAGGACGGAGGTCATGGACAACTCGTCAAACCCCATCGTCTGTCGTATGTGAAGATTTATTCGACTTAAGTTCGAGAGTGGAAAACTCTTTCTCCACTGCATACTGCCCTGGCCAAGGTCTTACGAACTCAGTCTTGTAAATCACATAGGATCTCTCCTTATCTATCAAGGTCGATAGATTCCTTATAGGTGCATACCCTACTCCTACAGTGAACCTACTGCAGCCAATCTACACTGCATGGACCCATATGGCTAGAGACCATGTATGCGTGCAGTCAAACTACAATAACCTCACTATGAGTAGCCGAAGCACCGCAGGTCAAAGGACCAGTCACACTACTGCAACATCAAGCAAGTCACTGACGAGTGGATAGACATCCAAGTGACTTATTGTCTTGGTCACGCTCAGTACCCTTGTTCTCTAACAAGCACTTGCACAATTGCTCCAGTGTCCCTACACTGTGGACTCAAGACTCGTCCATCAAAGAAAGCAATATGTGCACTAATCTCAGCGGATCAATCACCGTCCTCGTGATGATCCATCGATCAGGAGCAATTTAGGAATTAATCACCAATGACACATGCCTCAAATTCTCAACTCTTGAGAATATGCGTCATCATCTTATTAATTCTTTGGACGATTCACGGACACATAAGAACATGAATGAAAAGAATGCCCAACTTAATTAGGTCAAGTACAAATTTATGTTCCAGAATAAAATAATGCGTCAGCCAAATTGGCTTCTAGGGCATACTTCTAACAAAAATTGTATCCTAATGACTCTTTAGGATATCCTATAAAACGAGCACTTATGGTCCTAGCCTCTAGTTTATCCGCCTGTAGTCTTTTGACGTGGGCCGGACATCCCCAAATCTTGAGATGACCAAGACTTGGTTTCTTACCATGCCATATTTCATACGGTGTGGTAGGAACGGATTTAGAGGGAACTCTATTCAGTAGATATACTGCGGTAAGTAAGGCATCTCCCCAAAGAAACATAGGTAAATCAGTGAAGCTCATCATGGACCGGACCATATCCAATAGAGTCCGATTTCTTCTCTCTGACACCCCGTTGAGTTGAGATGTACCCGGAGGAGTCCATTGTGAGACTATGCCATTGTCTTTGAGATAGTTCCGGAATTCTCTACTAAGGTATTCTCCTCCTCGATCTGATCGAAGAACCTTAAGGGGTTTTCCAGTTTGTCTTTCTACTTCATTTCTGAACTCTTTGAACTTTTCAAAAGATTCAGATTTGTGTCTCATAAGATACACATACTCATATCGTGAATAATCATCGGTAAAGGTAATGAAGTACGAATAACATTCCCTGGCTTGCACATTGAATGGGCCACACACATCTGTGTGTATCAGGGTAAGTATTTCAGTGGTCCTCCCCCCATGTCCTACAAAGGATAATCTAGCCATTTTTCCTTGAAGACAGGACTCGCAAACTGGATATGACTTGGAAGTCAATGAGCCGAGAAGCCCATCTTTATCCATTTTGTTCATTCTGTCCTCTCCAATATGGCCAAGCCTGAGGTGCCACAAATATTTTTGGTTTATCTCATCTCTGGATCTCTTGGATCCTTTGGCACTCACTTCTTGCTCAAACATATTTATAGATACATCCATATGCAAATGATAGAGACTGTCAATCATAAAACCACGTGCGACTATTTTATTTCTGAAATAAATAGAACAGCAGTCTTTGTCAAATGTAAAAACATGACCTTCCTGTGCTAGACATGAAACAGAAATCAAATTTCTGCTAGCAGCAGGTACATAATAGCAGTCTCTAAGTAATAAACTAAAATCAGACGGTAGTCGCAGAGGGTAGGTGCCCACAGCCACAGCAGCAACTTTTGCCCCCGTTGCCAACCCGAAGGGTTACCGCACCTTCCGCCAGCCTTCTACTTTCCTTTAGACCCTGCATGGTAGTGCACAAATGAGCACTAGAACCAGAATCTATAACCCAACTAGAAGTAGAAGAAATCGTTAGATTAGTTTCAATTATGAGCAAGTCTATACCTTCTGAAGGTGTGTCACCTTTCTTGTTCTTCAGGCTCTCGAGGTATGAAGGACAGTTTCTCTTCCAGTGGCCGTCGACATTGCAGTGGAAACATTTTTCTTTGTCATTAGCCTTTTTATTTTGAACTTCCTTCTTTGGCTTCTTGTCTTTCTTCTGCTTCTTAGCAGGCTTCTTTTTCTTCCAAGTAGACTTTCTCTTGGAACCAGAAGTCAACTCAGCAGCAAGGACATTGCCCCTTGAACCTTTCAAGGCTCCCTCAACAGTTACCAACATATTTATCAGTTCAGTCTTAGTGCATTCAATCTTATTCATGTGGTAGTTTACTATAAACTGTCCAAATGAATCAGGTAGGGATTGAAGGATCAGATCTACTTGCAATTCCTTGTGCATGTTCATACCGAGCTTCTCAAGCTCCTCTAGGTCCTTGATCATAGTCAGACCGTGATCATGGACAGACTGCCCCTTACGCATCTTTGCCTTGAAGAGCCTCTTGGACACTTCAAAACGAGCTGTGCGACTCTGCTCACCATACAACTCTTGCAAGTGTGCCAGTATGTCCCTAGCAGTCTTCATATTTTCATGCTGGCATTGTAGTTCATTGGACATGGATGCCATGATATAGCACTTGACTCTGATGTCATCATCTGTCTACTTTTGATGCGTCACACGCTGATCATCAGTAGGACGTGCTGGTAGTCTAGGGATATCATTTTCGAGTATGTAGCCCAGTTTCTCACAGTTCAAAATAATTTTGAGGTTTCTTAGCCAGTCCTTGTAATTGGTTCCGGTCAGTCGGTTGGTCTCAAGAATACGGGTCAAAGAATTTGAAGCTGACATTATGATCTGCAGAGAGTAAAGATTCTAGTTAGACTTTTGTATTTGATCCTTAATCTGTTCTAAGGACTTTTAGAGCAAATGTACCTCCCACTATTTTCTCGAATCCCTTACACTCTCCTGGTAAGAAAACGGAAATCCTACGCGACTAGGGTTTCTAGTAGGTACTGCGGTCTCACCAATCTACATGGCACCTCACCTAACAGTTATTGGTGACACATAGATAGATAAGTGTACAACTCTTGTACAATACTTCTCAAGCATGTTGCAGTGCAACTTGGTCTCTAAGCCATGAAGACCTCACCTAACAGTTATTGGTCCCATTTCTTAGTTAAGTCAAACCCACCGTATAACCGTAGAAATAAAGTCGTCATTGGGTCCTCACCTAACAGTTATTGGTGCCCAACCCTATCTTTACCCTACAACATCTCATGTCTATAGAGAGGTCCAGCCCCCCGATGCAACTTGCCTACTGTATCCAGCCGAGACAAATCAACATCAGAAAGACCTTAGCAGCTCTACTACAGTGGAAGACCTATTAACTTAATATTGGTTAATCAGGTCTTAGTGTTTGCAACTTGAGCTCTTCATAAGAGGTAATCGAACAATTGGCCAGGTAAGCAGGTGGGAGGCTCTCCTTACTCAGAGAGTAAGGTCCTAATTAAGTAACCACCTTTCATGCTTTTCTAGACACCAATTAGATCAATTAATCTAATATGACTCGCTCATGTTGGTTCACTCTCGACTTGATTGAAGAGGTTTTAATTTAGGTCTCCATTGGGTTTGCTACATCACATGTAAACCTATCTACCCCGCTCTCATTCACATCACATGCAAACGGCACATCACAGGCAGTTATAATCGCAGCATCAAATAAAGCTAAACTTTAAATAGGTAATGATCATGGATTCTAATTAGGTCATATTACAAGCACATGCACGTCAATCGATCAACTTGTCTTCAACTCTTGAATTGGTTCCAAGCCTCCTTGATTCGACTCTTGATCAACTCTTGATCCAATCGCCATCAACCGCTCAGATCGCCGTTCATCTCATGCCTTGTCTTCAACTTGATCGTTGACGTACATCACATCACAGAAATACAACCAGATGTAAAATAAAAATAATAATAAATTATATCCTCTTTTTAGAAGGCACGCAGGCCTCTCAAAACATCAAATAAGATGCATGCAAGCATCTGAAAAATTATATGACATTATAGATCACATCGCAGGTCATTACGTTTGATACCAATGATCATCACTACATGCAGCAATTATAATTTTCAGATCTGAAATCTAATTGATTATCTCATGACATAGGTTGCTGATCATGCTAATCATGATTCTAAACTTTGTAATCTCATTAACAATGCAATTAGAATCATCATTTTATCACATAAAAATCAGCATGCAAAAATCAGCATCCTAGAAAAAATCTGAATGCAGAAAATTTTCAGCATGCATAATCATTTAAATTTTAGATCTAATAAGCCTATTAATAATTAATCCTTATCTTAATCTACGAAGTCTAGGCTCTGATACCACTGTTGGGAACCCGCCCGTGCCGCAAAAAAATTTCAAAAATTAAAGATGCAGCGGTAGAGGCATGCGCGGGATCAACCGTTCATCGCATGAACATTGTTTAAAAACCGTTCGTAGATAGATAAGAAGTAAAAACTTTTAAATAATATTAGAAGATCAGATCTTCACCTTGTGCGGATAGATGATCACCGCAAACTGATGATCGTAGTTTTGGATGAAGGTTCGCTTGAAGCCGTTCAAGTGCCCGGCCTCTACGGGTATCCACACGAAGCAGAAAACCGATCCAAGCTATCTATCTCCCCGGGGTGCTATCTCCCTTGCAGAGATAACTTTGATGGCTGATCTCCTCTCTTTCTTTCAACTCTTGAATGTGCTTGAGAGGAGGAAGAAGAAGGATGAAGAATAGTAAAGAAACAAAACCCCTGCAGCCTTCTTTCTTTTCCTTGCATTGGAAGGAGGAAGGGAGGATGAAGAGGCCACCTTTCTTTTTCTTCCTTTGCTTGCGGCTGAACCAAGGAAAGGGGAGGAGAGGGGGCCACGAATTGGAGAGGGAGAGGGCTTCAATGATGCCCTAGGTCAGCCCCCATGCCTCCTCTTAAATAGCATGTGGAGCTCCTACTTTGTAGGAGCTCCTTGATAAACTTCCAAGAGGGGCGCCGGCCCCTCTTCTTTGCCGCACCAAGCAAGGAAAAGAAGGAGGGGCGTGTGCCCCTCCTTCATGGTTAACCTAATCCTCCTTTAAGGAGGATTAGGAAGGTCACTCATGGTTAGGTCCTAATCTAATTAGGCTTGGACCAAGGGTGAACCAATTTGGGTTTAATCTAGGTAAGTCCTAATCCAATTAGAACTTAATGAACCATGACTCAATTGAACCCTTCAATCCTAATCCAATTAGGAGTCTTGTTGATTCATTAGATTAATAATTAATTAGGACTTAAGAAATCATAATCCAATTAGGACTTATTTAATTTTGGTCCTAATCCAATTAGGACTCTAATTTGAATCCGAAGTCCTAATCCGATTAGGACTCTAGGAATCCTACTCCAAGTAGGAATCCAAATTTAATTCAAAAATCCTAAACCAATTAGGATTGTAGGAATCCTACTCCAAGTAGGAATCCTAGTCCTACTCCAAATAGGATTCCCAGTCCAAGTAGGAATCCTACTCCAAGTAGGACTCTTGTTTTTAAGTCCAATTAATTAATTCCCTTTGTTCCTTCTTCAACTTATTATCAATCAAATTGATTACTTGTGATTCCTAATCACAATTCAACCATCGGATCGGTCAATGCTTCTAGTGTGTGACCCCATAGGTTCTACTCTGACTGGTAGTGAGATATATTGTGATCTCTATCACAATATCATTGAAAACTTCTTTCAATGGATCGGAACGATTCCAACTCTACTCATTAGGGTTAATCGATCATCAAGATAATCCCTATGAGTCCCACCATCCACCAGTGACACCTAGCAGCATGTAGTGGCTACCCAGTAGAATAGAATGATGAACCTCTAGGTGCAGTTATCATGTGATACAGTCTTTCTATCGTGGATCCCTACAAGACGGAGGTCATGGATAACTCGTCAAACCCCTTCGTCTGTCATATGTCAAGATTTATTCGACTTAAGTTCGAGAGCGGAGAACTCTTTCTCCACTATGCAATCTGTCCCGGTCGAGGTCTTACGAACTCAGTTTTATAAATCACATAGGATCTCTCCTTATCTATCAAGGTCGATCGATTCCTTATAGGTGCATACCCTACTCCTACAGTGAACCTACTGCAGGCCAATCCACACTGCATGGACCCATATGGCTAGAGACCATGTATATGTGCAGTCAAACTACAATAACCTCACTGTGAGTAGCCGAAGCATCGCAGGTCAAAGGACCAGTCACACTACTGCAACATCAAGCAAATCACTGACGAGTGGATAGACATCCAAGTGACTTCTTGTCTTGGTCATGCTCAGTACCCTTATTCTTAACAAGCACCTGTACTATTACTTCAGTATCGCCACACTGTGGACTCGAGTCTCGTCCATCCATAAGGAAAGCAATGTGTGCACTGATCGGATCGATCACCGTCCTTGTGATGATCTATTGATCAGGAGCATTCAGAAATTAATCAATGATGCATGGCTCAAATTCTTAACTCTTAAGAATACGCATCATCATCTTATTAATTCTTGGATGATTCATAGACACATAAACAATATGAATAAAAAGATGCATTTTATTTATTCAATAATAAATAGTCAAGTACAAAATTATGTCCCTAGAATTAACAATGTGTCAGCCAGATTGGCTTCTAGGGCATACATCTAACAGAAATCAGCCATCAAAAGAAGTCTCTGCAAGGGAGCTAGCACCCTGGGGAGACAAAGGAACTAGGATCGGTTTCTGCTTCGTGTGGATACCCGTAGAGGCCGGACACTTGAACGGCTTCAAGCGAACCTTCTTCCAAAACCACGATCATCAGTTTGCGGTGATCATCTACCTACACAAAGGTGAAGATCTGATCTTCCAATTAGTTTAAAAGATTTTAATCCTTATCTAACTACGAACGATTTTTGAACAACGTTAATGTGATGAACGGTTGATCCCGCGCATGCCTCTTCCGCTGCCATCTGAATTTTTGAAATTTTTCTACGGCATGGGCGGGTTCTAACATCTAGATTCCTGAAGGTAGCTCTGTGAGGCCTAGATCTGCAAGCCCTCCACTTCGCACGCACGTCAAACTTCGCAAGAAGGTTGGATGATGTCTTTACTCATGCAAAACAATCTTTTTCAAAAAGGACCCTTGGAAGAAAAGAAATCCAGAAAAAGGACCTTCCCTTTTCTCTTTCTTTCTTTCTTCTCTTTCTTTCTTTCTTCGGTTTCTTTTCTCCCATTTCTTCACAGCACGCCTGGGCCACAGACGCCCGTCTCTTGATCCTGATCACAGAGGGAATGGAAGGGAGGAGAGGACACCGGATCTGGGCCGAACTCCAAACCACCAGAGAGAAAGGACTCCTTCCTCTCTCTTCTTCTTCTTCTTCAGAGAATCAAATCTCCTTCTCTGTCTGACAATTTCTTCTCAAGAAAATTCTCTTCCTCTCTCTTCTTCAAGAGGATACGGTGGCCTACAAATAGGCCAACGCTGAGAGGAGTTAAGAGGCGTTATTGGCCAAGCATTAAAGAATTCATTCATGATGAATTTCATAACGTTTGTTTCAAAACAAATGGTGGAAACAAACTAGTGAATCCATGAAAACATGCCAGATTTCGAAAATCTAAATGAACCGGAATGTAGCCGGTTCAAAACCGAACATTCCGGTCCAGCCGGCAAGCCGAACGGAGTCCGGATGGTGGCACGGCGTGGCGTTGAACCAAGGATGGAGAAGACTCTGTTTTTGCTCCCAGGCGTTTCTTTTCCATCGCGGCTCACTGATAGTCAACTTTAAAGACCACGCAATAGCACGTATCTGGTAGAATAGTGATTACGGATATCGATCCACAGGAATTGGGGTACAGTTGTTTTCTTAAAAATATTTGAAAAAAAAAAAGAAATTTGTGAAGACTATTAAACTAAGCAATTTTAATAAGAAAGGCAATTAAAATGATATCAGTTTGGGGGAACCTAGGGCAAGGAATTCACCACTAACATCGGAACAAGGATTAATTATATTTTAATTTATTCTTGGATAAACATGCAAATTGGCTACAAGCCTAATAAGCATTTAAATAGAAATTCACAAAAGTAATTTAGGCATAATCCATCTTTAGTTAGCATGAAATGTCTACCCTAATCTAAGGTGGCAGCACATCGCATCTTCCTTAAGCATGGACTATCTTATATTTACCTAGTGATCATGAAGAACAATTGTATAAACGTCATATCTAAAATCACAGAAATTAAATATGAGATGAAATAAAATATTCATTAGAAGCAAAATAAGGTTTATACAACTCCAAGAATAGAAATCAAAATATAAAACCCTTGGCCCTTTATCAGGGCTGCATCCGGCCCTAGTGAGAAGATCAGCCCTGCATGGAGTTGGAGACGGCAGTAGCAGTACAGCAGCGGGCTCCCATCTCTCCCTCTTGCGATTCCCTTGAGAGCGGCTCATTTTTAACTCTTATGGGAAGTCATTCCCAAAATAACCAAAAATCTTCTCTCCCTTCTTTGTTTCTTTCTTCCCCGTGGGATTTGGCCTGTGAGAGCTTGGGACCAGCCGGCTCCCTCCTTCCGAATGCCCTCATCTTCATGCATTGCTTCCCTTTTATAGGCTCAGCATCCCCTCTCTCTCTTCCTTGTGGCTGTTCCGAATGGGTGGATAAGGTTGTGGAGGTTCGAGTTGATCCGGACGTTGGGAGAGGCTGAGAACAATCTGGAACGTTGGTGATCAGAGAGATCTCGGTGGATTTATCCGGCTCTGTTTTGAAACAGAGGATTCCATGGAGCTCAGGATGCACTTGGGATGTTGATCCACTCAGAGCAGGGGATTTGGATAAGGATGGAAGAAGATAAAGATGCTTCTCTTGTTCCGATGCAGAGGATGATGCGGATGAAGCTCACGTGAAGTTGGGAGCAAATCCGGATGGGTCTCGGCTGGAATTAATCCCGAAACAGAGGAATCCGGAAGAGGATTTGCTGGCTGGGACGTTTTGGATGAACATTGTTTCGTTTGGGAGGATCTCGGAATGTTGAGATGCTGGGAGATTCGGAGAAGAGGATGAGGCTGAATCGCGGAAGAAAAGGGGAGTCATGAAGTTAAGAGTATCTCAGCTGAGAGGAGATGCTCAGGATGCTGATGGATTTCGAAAGAGGAAATCTGATACGGTTGCTTTGAACCGTGAGCTGGGATCAATCCGAATGCTGGGATCCGGGGATAAGGTTGAGGAAAAACTGGAGGTGATGTGAACAGGGGATGGGAAGTTGGGATCTCGGGAGATGAAGCTGGACGTTGGGGCTGTGAACGGCTTGAAGGGAAGATAAGCTGGAGCTTTGAACGCGGAAGGGATAAAGGCTATGGAAGTTTGAATCATGGAATCAGTCCGGAAGATGGCTGGGACGTGGGGAAATCCTGATGGATGTGATTCGAAACAGGGGATTCCGTTTTGTGGATGAGATAAGGATGCTGGGAGATGTGATCCGGAGGGATGGAATGGATCTTGGCTTTGGATAAGGATGATAGTTTTTGAAGCAGGGGGGAATGCATTTGGACGTTGGGATGCTTGACGGCGAGATGAGACCGGATCAACATGACGTGAGGCTGGATATGGCACGGGATGCAGAAGAAGCTAGGATCCGGTTCTAATCCGTGAAGCTTGGGAATCTAGTTGGGATAAAGATGGTTGGTTTGGGAGGAAGTTTGGGATTCAGCTGGGTCTTGGTTCCGAACGGGGAGAAAGAAGAGATCCGCTTGGGAACTAGCGGTTGCTGGTTCTCACGCGGAAACAGGGGAAGTTTGGATTTAGTTCGTGGGTCACGGAACTGGGAAGGACGTGATTCGTGGCGAGTGAAGAAAGAAGCTTGGACACGTGGAAGGAAAGGCTTTGGCTGATTTGTGAAACTCGGGCAATTTCATGCGGTGCTGGGATGATCCTCCTTACTTCTGAAATCCCATGTACTTTGGCATGTGTCACTTGGATGGCTGCCACGTGTACTCTGGCATGATCAGGCTTCATTGGTTATGAGTTAGATGATGGGTATGACCCGACCTACATATGTTGAATTGACCCAAAATAATTAAATCAAACTCGAATTACCAAATAATTTATTAAATGCAAGATGAAGGAAAACATATTTTTTATATTTACATTAGAATATGTGCATAAAAATAATAATAAGTGCTATGTAAATTAGATAAATTTATTCATTATTTAGCACTTATCATACCCCCCAACTACTTTTGCTAGTCCTCGAGCAAATAGAAAAAAACTAACTCACTTTCACAGGAATCGCGATTGCATTTACCGTATGCAATAAGGCTTTAAACCCTTGGTGGCCCTAGTGGACGAGTTTTGTCTCGTGAGGATTCCGGCTCAGATACCCACAAACTGTTGTCGAAAGAATTTATTTTATTGAATCTAATTTCAAATGCATAAGTGCCAATAATTTCAAAAGCACACAAAGTTTAATTACTAAAGTCAGCCCAAATCCTAGGTCAATATGCAACTTAAGTTGAAGTTATTAAGTTTCCGTTAGAGAGTTGTAAGACTATTTATACTTGGTGCCGGTGATATCTGGACCATACACAAGCTAAGGCTTTAGATCTCCAAAATACTACTAAAGCTAGTAGTTTCCAAGAATTGGTCAGATAAGACCTAATCACTGATTCAAAATCATTCTATTCTTGGCAGGATTTCGAGAGTTGTGGATGTTTACTTAATACCTCATGGGCTTTATCTGTAATATTCCAGTTTACTCGAATTTTTTACAACGATGCTTTCACACTCATCTTTTTCAAGATCAATATTATATTTTTTTTTTCTTTTTTTTTTGAGATGTTATAAATTACGCACTTTTACTCTTGTAATGATTCTCCGGTGTAGCGAGCACTCAGTCAACACTCCCACACCAGATGGCGTAAGGTGTTGGGGCATCAAGACTCCCCTACGGACCTATGCTCGGGTTCCTCATTACAAGCCCGCTGACCTTTGACGATAGGTAGCCCTTTTCGATGTACCTGACTAAATTCACTTTTTTTTTAACATAAATACGGGGATAATAGTGAATTAGATAGGAATGATTCATCAGGACTCAAGGTTGCTACTAGACTTAGCAACATAATGTTGAACCTATCCTTAGAAGTGCAGGCCATGTGTGTTGTGAAATTCCAAAGTAAAAATTATCTTACAACTCACTAAAAGAACTTTTAATGAAAAGAACTCAAATTGTCTTACTCCTGACTAATCATTGGGCTTTTAGATTTTATATACTTTGTGTGTTTATCATTTCAGCACTAAGGCATAGAAATTAGGTTTTTTTTTGAAATTCACTTTTTTTTTGAAATTCACTTAAAAATGTGAAAATGTGAAAATTCCTTTAAAAATTTGAATCCTATACCCCCCAACCTAGATCAGACATTGTCCTCATATTTTTTTAATATTAATTATTATTTTTTTGTTTAATATATTTTTTTATTTTGGACAAAATATGATGCATATGGAGGATAGAAGCATTTTACCGTAATTGCATCAGTAATATGAGGGATCCTGTTAATGCAATATAACAAAAAAAATACGACAAAAAAATATGCAAAAATAACCTACGAGAATTGGGTTGCCTCCCAACAAGCGCTAAGTTTAACGTCTTCAGCCAGACGTAGTGCATCCCTATCAAATCATACCGGGTTCATGCCGAGTTCTCCAAGGAAGGAAATTTGTGGGAAACTGATTGTCAGGCACAGAGTTGACTGCTTCTATGGCCTTTCTATATCAAAGTCAGAATGGGCCAAGCATGTTTTCAGAGGGTCATCTGCTAAAATATAAGGAAAGGCTTCTTCTGCAAGATCGTCCATTTTATCTATTAGGAAGCACTCAACTTTCTTTGTGGGTTGATCAGAGGCACGAAATATATTTAACTTGACCTTCATATTTGTTGCCCAGAGATGGTCACCCAAGAGGGGGGTGAATTGGGTGTTTTAAAAACTTTTGACTAATTAAAATAAAACACACGAATATATGCACTAAAGTAAAGAAGGAGGAATGAGAAAGGTCAATTGCAAACACAAGGTTTTATAGTGGTTCGGAGCTTCCACTGCTCCTACATCCACTCCCCAAATCACCTTTGGGAATTTTCACTATAATCCACGATTACAGTACGGTAGTTTTGCGAGTTCACTACCCAACTCGTTGTTTTACACCGGGCTCACAACAAACCCTAAAACCCCCAATTTCACTTTGGCTTGGGACGCCTTTCCCTTGTTCCAAGTCCCTTGACTGGAACAAGCACCACAACGAAAGAGTTTACAAAAGAAAGGAAAAGCTCTAAAAAGCAAATATTGCAATTATGAACAATAGAACCCGGAAGAATCCTTTTGCCGTTGGAAGCGTGGGAGATATTGATTCTTCTGATGTGGAGCGCGTAGGATTGAGTGTGAGCTTTGAATCCCAAGCGCACGAGAGTGATTGAGCTTGAAATCACTTGGGAAGCTTGAAAACACTTGATTTCTTCACTTGAATGCACTCACTCCCTTGAACTTTTCTTCTTCTCTCTCTTGAATGATCTAGCTTTGGGTTTGTGAAGAGTTGTTGAGAAGCACTTAAGAGGTCCCTTTTATAGCCCAAAAAGCAAATAGCCGTTAGAGACAAAGAAAGAAGGATTTGAAATTCAAACCAAACCTGAAAAGCTGTCAGTCGCGTCCCAGTCGCTCCGGGGACGTCTCCGCTTCAACGGGAGACGTCTCGGCTACAAGATTTTACTTTTTCCGTTGTCTGGGGTCGACTCGGCACTTTCAGGGGACGTCTCGGCTTGTTTGCACTTTTTGAATGAATCTGGGGACGACTCC
>NW_024069729.1:0-31114 GCF_009389715.1 Phoenix dactylifera
ATTAGTGAGTACAGTCCAGGGTTGTATTTTTTTCCCACTGAATCCTATAGGGTCTCTTCTATCAGCTTTCTTAGGATATAGAACGATGTTTTTGCTTTCGAAAGTGGTATCTTGATCAAGCAACCCATGCCTTCCTAGGGTTATACCGCCAACATTCCTAGCAGGGACATCATACCTTGTATCTTTCTCACATGATTGGAAGTGAACAGGTAAGGTATTAGAGATAGTGATACTCGGCCAATTTATATTTTCCTCTGGTTGGGCCGGGGTGCATTCCAAATTAATTACCTTTGGTTCTAGCCGAACTTCCTTAATTGGACTTGGTTCATCATAGGCTTCAGCTAGGTCTGGGTCCGCTATATAAATTTCCTCACCTTCTAAAATTTCTTCCGGGTATTCTTTTTCAGTTACTCCAAGGTTCAAAAGTTCGGAGGGGCATTGGCTCGCAAGGTGACCTTCTCCGGTGCAGTTGAGGCATCTGATTTTGGAGATACTTGCTTTAGGCTTCTTGACCAGGGTGCTATGGTTCTTAGATTTCTCCCAGGTTTGAGAACTAACTGGTGGAAGACAGTTGGGTGGGGCAACCATAGGACTGGGTCTGGTGTTACTTGCTATGGAGGGACTTTTCATATCCCCATGTTTTTCTAGGGAATTGAATCGAACACACAACTTGCCTAATTTGTGATTGATCTCCTCAAGAGCTGAAAGAACTGGGGATTTCTTTTTCTTTTTTTTTTTTTTTTTAAGAATAGGACCTCGTAGTTAACCAAAAATTTGGAAATACTTCGAGATTGATTTCCAAATCTCCCTTTGTGGTTGAATACCCCCCTTTTGTCTAGTTTCAGAGTTGCCCAAATTTGAGATTTTTTGGCAATTCCTAGGGACGGGGAAATTTAGTTTGAACAGTGGTATGTATACTGGAATTCAGGAGTAGGGTGACGTGTAGGGTGATTCGGAGATTTTTCTCAGGGACCAAACAGTCTCTGATTTTAATGAAATTTAGACCCACACTTTCTAACTAAGTCGGTAAGCTATCCCTAGGTTTTCAGAATTTTTCAAGCCTTGTGGACGCAGGAATGGATGAAACACCGAAGGGGTGTTTACGCGGGCTGTGCAAAACAGGGCTGGACGTGCAAACCTGTTTCGGGAATTCTTTTGGGGATCAAACAATCTCCGACGGTATTGAAATTTTGTATCGTATGTCCCACGGAGGTCTAGAAACGAGTCCTATTTTTTTTAGAATTTTTTGACACTACTAGGTACGGGAATTAATGAAACTAGGAGGATGATGCAGAGGTAAATATAGCAGGCTGAATGCTTGATGAATTGCCGAATGTGAACTAAGATGCAGGCCTATTCTTAATGTAATGCGGAATGCAGAATGCTAAGGTATGACTGTTGCCCAGAGATGGTCACCCAAGAGGGGGGTGAATTGGGTGTTTTAAAACTTTTCGCCTAATTAAAAATAAAACACACAAATATATGCACTAAAGTAAAGAAGGAGGAATGAGAAAGGTCAATCGCAAACACAAGGTTTTATAGTGGTTCGGAGCTTCCACTGCTCCTACATCCACTCCCCAAATCACCTTTGGAAATTTTTACTATAATCCAAGATTACAGTACGGTAGTTTTGCGAGTTCACTACCTAACTCGTTGTTTTACACCGGGCTCACAACAAACCCTAACACCCCCAATTTCACTTAGGCTTGAGACGCCTTTCCCTTGTTCCAAGTCCCTTGACTGGAACAAGCACCACAATGAAAGAGTTTACACAGAAAAGAAAAGCTCTAGAAAAGCAAATATGGCAATGATGAACAATAGAACCCGGAAGAATCCTTTTACCGTTGGAAGCGTGGGAAATGGTGATTCTTCCGATGTGGATCGCGTAGATTTGAGTGTGAGCTTTGAATGCACGAGCGGAAGAGAGTGGTTGAGCTTGAAATCACTTGGGAAGCTTGAAAGCACTTGATTTCTTCACTTGAATGCACTCACTCCCTTGAACTTCTCTCTCTTGCTTCTCTCTTAAATGATCTAGCTTTTGGGTTGGTGAAAAGTTGTTTTGAAGCACTTAAGAGCTCCCTTTTATAGCCCAAAAAGCAAATATAGCCGTTAGAGATAAAGTAAAAGAGATTTGAAATTCAAACCAAACCTGTAAAAGTTGTCAGTCGCGTCCCAGGCGTTCCGGGGACGTCTCCGCTTCAACGAGAGACGTCTCGGCTACAAGATTTTACTTTTTACGTTGTCTGGGGTCGACTCGGCACTTTATGGGGACGACTCTGCTTGTTTGCACTTTTTGAATGGGGACGACTCCGCTGTCTCGGGGTCGACTCCGCTTCTTTATCTCCGAAAAACATGTCCTCTGGAATTCCCTGAGAGAGCCGACTCCGCTCTTTCAGGGGACGTCTCCGCTGCCTTATCACCGAAAAAATCATTCTCTGGAAAACCCTGAGAGAGCCGTCTCCGCTATCTTGGGGACGACTCGGGAAGTCTCCTTTTTACTTGTGGGGACGACTCTGCTTGCGGTGGGGACGTCTCGCGCATATCTCTTGAAAACTACCTTTCTGCCGCCACTGAGAGAGTCGACTCCGCTACTGAGAGAGTCGACTCCGCTATCGTGGGGACGACTCGGCAGGTGCCGGGGACGTCTCCAAGTGTGCCAGTTCTTCCTGTTTGTGCCAGAGACGTCTCTGAGACTATCAGGAGACGTCTCGGCTGTCCCTGAACTTTTTCTTTCATCTCAAAAAATTCTTCAATAAATTCATAAAAATTATGGGAACTTGCCTAGACATTTCTTAACAATATTCTTAATAAAACACATGAATTTCTCAATTAAATTGTTAAGATAAATGGAATTATACTCTAGTGTTTTGTATTCATCAAAATCCATTAGGGGGTCAACAATCTCCCCCTTTTTGATGATGACAAAACACTGAGTATATGCAAAATTCGAAATTTAAACATATACACAGTATTTGCTCAGATGTACAGGTATAAAGATAATTGAAAGCTAAGTTCTTTTTGACTCCCCCTTTCTTTTCCAGAAGGGCAATTATCTTAAAGCCAATATTCTTCAATTTTATCTCTTCTAATTCAACTTTTAAGCATGAATTTTGTATTTTGCATTCCAATGTATCCATATTGGTTCTACTCCCCTTATCCATATTGGTTCTATGGTTCTACTCCCCCTTTTTGTCATCAACAATGAAGGGGACAAATTATCTGTAGGTGCTTAAAGCATACTTCCTAGTAAGATTCAGCATATTTCCATGAACGACTGAAGAATATTCAAGTTGTGCTCCCCCTGTCCAAGTCATTTCTATTAATGAATTCAGTCATTCATATCACTCCCCCTTTGTTTTGGAATTCATTTCAGACTCATCTTTTTGTTTAGTATAGTTATCACAAGATGTGCTCCCTCTGTTTTATATGCATTGTTTCTTTGTATCAAATTTGAACACTCAAGGTGTGTGATAAGATTTTTATGGCACATCACAAACTCACATACACAATCACATACACAGAGTTAGAAATGTACACAGGGTTTCAAAAGAGATTGTATGTCATTCATATGTCATTGTAAACCTTTGAAGTCAGTACATAGTCAAAAGAAGAAATCATTACAAGTATTGATTTCTAATACAAAAAGTGTTTCAAAATAGCCTAGGGTTTACAAAAAGAAGATTCCTAGATGTTTACAAAGCGTCCCTTATCGGCGACGTTGCTCATAAATCCTACAAGCTGCATCTATAAAAGCATTGATTGAATCCATTAGGGTCTTAAATTGATCTCCCTGTGACTTGTGGAAGACTGCCACAAGTGCTTCAAATTCTTCAGTTGCCATTTCAATCCTCCCTCTAAGTTGGGCAACTAAAGTGCCCACATTGCCTCCTGGGCTTGTCAACTCTTTGAGGCTCTTGGAAATGGTCTTCAAGCTGTCCTTGAGCTCTATTGATCTGAATTTTTGGGAGGCATCCACACCAATTATTTCATGTGTTGTGGCTTCAATTTGACTTCTAATGTCCTTCAGCTCTTGTAGAAGCACTTCATGTGAAGCTCTGAAGGGGGCCAACTCTGTAGAGATCATGGATCTCATCTCCTCCCTCATTTGTTGGCAAATGGCAGATGCTAGGGTGCGCATCTGATCTTCTGAAAGAAAGGAGGGCCCGCTAACTGGAGGAGGTGGTGGCATGGATGTGGAAGGTCCAGCTGAGCTGGAGGGTATATCAGGGATATCCAAGTGGCTAGGTGGAGGAGAGTGATGGTCAGACTCATGATGTGGGTTCTCGGGCTCTAGGATTTGGGCTTTTCTCTTTGGTACCTTCACCCACGACCCATCTATCTTATGAAATTCCATTCTTCTCATTGTGCCCTCATTATAATAGTCGGTGTTTCTCAAGGGCTTTGCAGGTTCATTTGTTGGAATGGGAACTTTGAAGTGTTTGAAAACTAAGGTAAAGATCATGCCGTAGGGTAAACTAAACCTAGAATACCTATGACATAGGGCAATGTAGTTTAGCATAAGTCTAGGGAGGTTTAGGGGTATCCCTAGTAGGATATGGTGCATTATAACTAAATCTCGCTCCGAAACAAAATCGAAGCGACCGGTTTTGGGAAATAGGACCCGGTTGACAATACTTAAAAGAAGTCTCATCTCTGCATTTAGGTCCTGGGAATTGACAACATCAAGAGGGCCGCAGTCCTCTCTTCCTAAAAGTAGATTTAGGGCTGATTCCCTTTGGGAATGTGAGGTTGGAGCCTCACCGTCCTTAGGGATTTGTAAGACAGTGGATAGGACATCTTCATTGACTTCTACTAATGTCCCCCGGACATATGCAGTGTACCCTTGGTCCCCTAAGGCCATATTGCTAAAAAGTTCTCTAACTAGGCCGGGGTAGGTCGAGGTATTTAGGGTACAAAGGTGCTCCCACCCTTGGGCTCGGAGTCTCTCTCCAATAGAGAACCCCTCATGATCTAAAAATGAGAAATCTATGTACCTTCCGGTCGTGACTGTGCGATTTGCACAGGAAATAGTCGTGGTTGGCGGAGCAACCGGAGGAGACGGCGGGGAATGTTCTTCCCTCCGTTCCTCATCGTCGGCCGCTGCCCTAGGTCGCCTTCCACGGGTTGTCCTAGCTCTTTTGGGTGCCATGATTGGAAATCCTAAGAAAAAGTGGAGAAGGAGGCTAGGGTTTGTGATGGAGAACAAATGGAGGCTAGGGTTTTCGTTTTTGGTCGGGGATGAGAGAAGATAGCTTGGGTCGGCTCGAGCTGTTTCACTTATTTTAAAAACCCTAGTTCGGTCCCCGAGACGTCTCCGCAACTAAGGCGAGACGTCTCGCCTGGGGGGACGTCTCTGCGACTTCCCAGAGACGTCTCCGGCACTGAAAAATTTCAGACTGAATTTTATCTTTTCCCAAATTTTTATTTAATCGCCCTAAACAACATGATTTCTTTTGATAAACACAGAGTGAATTTGTTTGTGATCCTCCCCATTAATAATACACCCTATAATAATTTGGTTATAATTTTTGAATTATTAATATTGAAATGAGGAATGTTTGACCAAATTTCGAATACCTATGATATAGGCTCTGAAAATATCTCTATGAAGAGTCCAAGGGAGGGTAACCATCCTCCGGAAAGTCAAACAGTTCGTCATTTAGCTTAGATGGATTCATGCTTTCACTTATATTGACCTTGAGATGGATTACTAGTTTGAGTAGCAAAGCAATGCAATACAAATTCAATTCATTTGCTAGGATCATACAAGCTTAAAGCATTCCTCAAGAAATTGAATCTATCTTTACAAAGGGGCTTTGTAAAGATATCAGCCAATTGATTTTCAGTACATACATATTCAATCATCACATCATTTTTCAGCACATGATCCCTAATAAAGTGATGCCTAATCTCTATATGCTTTGACTTAGAGTGTTGGACAGGATTTTTTGTTAAATTAATTGCACTTGTATTATCACATTTAATTGGTATATTATCCATTTTGATACCGAAATCTTCAAGTTGTTGCTTAATCCAAAGAACTTGGGCACAACAGCTTCCAGCTGCAATGTACTCAGCCTCAGCTGTGGACAAGGCAACTGAATTTTGTTTCTTGCTAAACCAAGAAACCAAATTGGCACCCAAGAATTGACATGTGCCACTTGTGCTTTTTCTGTCGAGTTTGCACCCGGCAAAATCAGCATCGGAATAAGTAATTAAATTTATGTCAGATTGTTTAGAATACCATAAGCCTACATTAGATGTCCCTACTAGATATCTAAAAATTCTCTTAACAGCTTGCAAGTGTGATTCCTTAGGACATGCTTGGTATCTAGCACACATACAAACACTGAATAATATATCTGGTCTACTAGCAGTAAGGTAAAGTAGAGAGCCTATCATACCTCTGTACAATTTGCAGTCTATACTTTTACCTTTTTCATCTTTGTCAAGCTTGCAACTTGAGCCCATGGGTGTGCTGATTTCCTTTGCATCCTTCATCTTGAATTTTTCCAACATTTCCTTGATGTATTTGGACTGACTGATGAAGATGCCCTCCTCTGATTGTTTTATTTGTAGCCCAAGGAAGAAGTTGAGCTCACCCATCATGCTCATTTCAAATTCTCCCTGCATAAGCTTGGCAAACTCTTGACAAAGACTATCATTAGTAGCACCAAAAATTATATCATCCACATAAAGTTGTACAAGCAATAAGTCATTTCCTTTTCTTTTAATAAAGAGGGTTTTGTCTACATTTTCTCTCTTAAATTTGTTTTCAATTAGAAAATTACTTAATCTTTCATACCATGCCCTAGGGGCTTGCTTAAGGCCATACAATGCTTTATGCAATTTATACACATAATCTGGATGTAAGTGATTTTCAAAACCTGGAGGTTGTCCTACATAAACTTCCTCCATTATATAGCCGTTTAAAAATGCACTTTTACATCCATTTGATAGAGTTTAAAATCCATGAAGCATGCATATGCCAAAAGTAATCTAATAGCTTCTAATCTAGCAACAGGAGCAAAAGTTTCATCAAAGTCTATTCCTTCCTCCTGATTATATCCTTTGGCCACTAGCCTGGCTTTGTTTCTTATTACTATCCCATCTTCATCTAGTTTATTTCTATATACCCATTTGGTGCCTATAATTGAAACATTAGGGGGTCTTTTCATTAGAGTCCAAACTTTATTTCTTTCAAATTGATTTAATTCCTCTTGCATAGCATTCATCCAATTATCATCTTTTTCAGCTTCTTCTAGTGATTTAGGCTCTATTTGTGAAACGAAAGCAAGATAATTACTAGTATTTCTTAGAGAGGATCTAGTTCTTATACCTTGTGAAGGATCACCAAGGATTAGATCCTTTGGATGACCATGTGCATACCTCCATTCCTTAGGAAGATCTTGAATTCTTGATAGAGGTTGATCTTCTTCACCTTGCTGATTTGTATCTTCTTTGATCTCATCCTCATGTTGTTTGTCTTGTATGGAGAATTCCTTCATTCGGTCTTCAAGTATACCTGCATCACCATCTTCTTCTTTTCTAGAAGAATCTCCATTAGCTTCATCAAAAACAACATGAATGGATTCTTCAACAACAAGAGTTCTCTTGTTGAAGACCCTGTATGCTCTACTAGATGAGGAATAACCTAAGAAGATCCCCTCATCTGATTTAGCACTAAATTTGCTTAGATTGTCCTTTTCATTATTTAAAACAAAGCATCGACAACCGAAAACATGAAAATAGCTTATATTTGGTTTCTTACCTTTTATTAACTCATAAGGTGTTTTCTTCAAGATGGATCTAACTAATGCACGGTTCAAAATGTGACATGCAGTATTTATTGCTTCAGCCCAGAAATATTTTGGTAGATCCGATTCGCACAACATGGTACGAGCCATATCTGCTAGTGTGCGATTCTTCCTCTCTACCACCCCATTTTGTTGGGGTGTTCTAGGTGCCGAGAAATTGTGATTGATACCATTTTCGTCACAAAACTTTTCAAAGTGCTGATTTTCAAACTCGGTACCATGATCACTCCTAATTGCTTTTAATTTAAGATTGAGTTCATTCGAAACTCTATTATGAAACTTGATAAAAGCGGGAAAGGACTCATCTTTATGTGCAAGAAATGAAACCCATGTAAAACGTGAAAAATCATCAATAATTACAAGACCAAATTTCTTACCCCCTAGACTAGCAGTTCTAGTGGGTCCAAACAAGTCCATGTGAATTAGTTCCAAGGGTTTTGTTGTTGAGACTATGTTCTTAGACTTGAAAAAATTTCTTGTTTGTTTCCCTAATTGACATGCAGCACAAATTTTATTCTTTTCAAAGTCTATTTTTGGTAGTCCTTTAACTAGATCCTTTGTAATTAATTTAGAGATTAAATCCATGCTAGCATGCCCTAACCTACGATGCCATAACCAACTAGTCTCATTGACTTTGGGATTCATGGCTACAAGACATTGGCCATCCTTCATGGTGAGATCATCAAGATCTACCATGTAAACATTTCCATGCCTATGTCCTGTGAGTATGATCTCATTATCAATTGGACTACTAATTATGCATAGTGATGATTCAAATGATACTTTAAATCCCTTGTCACAAAATTGACTTATACTTAATAAATTATGTTTTAGTCCATTAACTAACAATACATTATCAATGAATGAGGAGGGTGATATGGAGATTTTACCAACACCAATGATTCGGCCTTTAGCATTGTCTCCAAATGTGACTACTCCTCCTTCTTTTGATTCCAAGGTGACGAAGAGACTCTTGTCACCGGTCATATGCCTTGAGCAGCCACTATCAAGATACCACATTCTCTTTTTATTTCCGGCTGCAAGGCATACCTGCAAAATGATCACGTGAAGCTCTTAGGTACCCAAGTTTTCTTGGGTCCTTCGTGGTTAGTGTAGTTGGTTCCCTTAGGCACCCATACTTTAGTTATGTTTTTAGCTTTCACAAATGTACTCTTGTTAGTTTGGATCTTTCTTTGAATACAAGAGTAGGCTTTATGTCCATTCTTTCCACAATGAAAGCATGTAGGTTTTTCAGTTTTTACATCTTTTGCTTTTACAAAGAAATTCTTTAGATACTTTTGTTGCTTGTTAGTTTTATATCCTAATCCGGCTTTATTAAAAACAGCTCTTTGATTTGAAAGAATAAGATTTAATTTTTCAGAGCTTTGTGTAAATTTTTCAACAATTGGTTTGTACTTATGTACCTCATTCTTAAGATTCAAATTTTCTTTGACTAGTTCTTCCTTATCCTTTTTAAGAGATTCAACATTTTGTGCAAGTGAGGTATTATTATCGAGTAGGGATTTTACTTTTAGATTTAATTCCTTAATTACTATTTTTGCCTTTTCATTTTCAATGGTAAGTTTTGAATTTTTGATTTCTAGGTTAGTAGTGTTAATATTTTTAACGTTCTCCTTTTCAATTAATAGGTTTTCAATATCTTCCTTCAGTTTTTGATTGGAGGCTTTTAATTCTTTATTTTTTGCTCCTAACATACTACAATCACCCATAAGTTCTTGAAAAGCTTCATACAATTCTTCTAAAGTAAAATTTATGGTTGGGTTTTGACATCCCTCGTCGTCTTCGAACGCCATGAAGCACAAATTGGCGGTCTCTTCCTTCTCTTCCTCGGAGGATGATGTGTCACTATCATCCCATGTTGCCTTCAATGCCTTCTTCTTCTTCTTTCCAAAATACTTCTTTTGTTGAGGACATTCGGAACGAATGTGTCCCGATCTCTTGCAATCATAGCATATGATTGGGTCTCTTTCTTTTTCCTTTTCTTTTTTCCAATCATTTCTCCCTCCAAATTTCTTTCTTGGGAAGGGTTTCTTTCTTCTCATGAATTTCTTAAACTTCCTTACTATCAAACCCAAGTCCTCATCTTGGCTTTCTTCTTCACTCTCACTACTCTCTTCTTCACACACACTTGAGGTAGCCTTGAGTGCGATTGTCTTTTTCTTCGGCAACTCTTCTTTATGTTGCTTCATCGTGAGCTCATGCGTCATCAATGACCCCAAAAGTTGTTCTAGCCCCAAGGTGTTGAGGTCTTTGGCTTCTACGATCGCCGTGACCTTTGCTTCCCATGCTTTTGGCAAAGACCTGAGAATTTTACTCACAAGTTCCGGGTTAGTGTAAGATTTACCCAAGCTCTTTAGACCATTAATAATATCGGTAAAGCGTGTAAACATGCATGTAATAGTTTCATTAGGTTCCATCTTAAACAATTCATATTTGTGAACTAGAATGTTCACTTTGGACTCTTTGACTTGATTTGTACCCTCGTGGGTAACTTCAAGCCTATCCCATATTTCCTTAGCGGAACTACATGTGGAGACTCTATTAAACTCATTTACATCTAAAGAACAAAATAATGAGTTCATGGCTCTCGAATTGAGTTGAGCCATCCTATCATCATTCTCATCCCAATCCTCCTCAGGTTTGGGAACTCGAATGCCATTAACCACGTGTGATGGTTCTTGTGGTCCCTTGACTATAACCCTCCACAAGGCATAGTCTTGTGCTTGAATGAAAATTCTCATTCTAGTCTTCCAATAGGTATAATTTGTCCCATTGAAGAGTGGAGGTCTATTGGTTGCTTGCCCCTCGGCAGGAACATTGTTAAAGGGTGTTGCCATCTAGATCTTTGGCTAAGACGGTTAGGTCTTTCAAGAAATACACAGAGCACCTGCTCTGATACCACTTGTTGCCCAGAGATGGTCACCCAAGAGGGGGGTGAATTGGGTGTTTTAAAACTTTTCGCCTAATTAAAAATAAAACACACAAATATATGCACTAAAGTAAAGAAGGAGGAATGAGAAAGGTCAATCGCAAACACAAGGTTTTATAGTGGTTCGGAGCTTCCACTGCTCCTACATCCACTCCCCAAATCACCTTTGGGAATTTCCACTATAATCCAAGATTACAGTACGGTAGTTTTGCGAGTTCACTACCTAACTCGTTGTTTTACACCGGGCTCACAACAAACCCTAACACCCCCAATTTCACTTAGGCTTGGGACGCCTTTCCCTTGTTCCAAGTCCCTTGACTGGAACAAGCACCACAATGAAAGAGTTTACACAGAAAAGAAAAGCTCTAGAAAAGCAAATATGGCAATGATGAACAATAGAACCCGGAAGAATCCTTTTACCGTTGGAAGCGTGGAAAATGGTGATTCTTCCGATGTGGATCGCGTAGATTTGAGTGTGAGCTTTGAATGCACGAGCGGAAGAGAGTGGTTGAGCTTGAAATCACTTGGGAAGCTTGAAAGCACTTGATTTCTTCACTTGAATGCACTCACTCCCTTGAACTTCTCTCTCTTGCTTCTCTCTTAAATGATCTAGCTTTTGGGTTGGTGAAAAGTTGTTTTGAAGCACTTAAGAGCTCCCTTTTATAGCCCAAAAAGCAAATATAGCCGTTAGAGATAAAGTAAAAGAGATTTGAAATTCAAACCAAACCTGTAAAAGTTGTCAGTCGCGTCCCAGGCGTTCCGGGGACGTCTCCGCTTCAACGAGAGACGTCTCGGCTACAAGATTTTACTTTTTACGTTGTCTGGGGTCGACTCGGCACTTTACGGGGACGACTCTGCTTGTTTGCACTTTTTGAATGGGGACGACTCCGCTGTCTCGAGGTCGACTCCGCTTCTTTATCTCCGAAAAACATGTCCTCTGGAATTTCCTGAGAGAGCCGACTCCGCTCTTTCAGGGGACGTCTCCGCTGCCTTATCACCGAAAAAATCATTCTCTGGAAAACCCTGAGAGAGCCGTCTCCGCTATCTTGGGGACGACTCGGAAAGTCTCCTTTTTACTTGTGGGGACGACTCTGCTTGCGGTGGGGACGTCTCGCGCATATCTCTTGAAAACTGCCTTTCTGCCGCCACTGAGAGAGTCGACTCCGCTACTGAGAGAGTCGACTCCGCTATCGTGGGGACGACTCGGCAGGTGCCGGGGACGTCTCCAAGTGTGCCAGTTCTTCCTGTTTGTGCCAGAGACGTCTCTGAGACTATCAGGAGACGTCTCGGCTGTCCCTGAACTTTTTCTTTCATCTCAAAAAATTCTTCAATAAATTCATAAAAATTATGGAAACTTGCCTAGACATTTCTTAACAATATTCTTAATAAAACACATGAATTTCTCAATTAAATTGTTAAGATAAATGGAATTATACTCTAGTGTTTTGTATTCATCAAAATCCATTAGGGGGTCAACAATGACGATGCCCAAATAAACTATACTTAGAAAGGATGCGGAAAGATTAAAACTGGTGCCCTAGCAGACTTGCTCTGATACCAAACTGATGCGGAACAAAATGCTGAAATGCTATTCAGAAAATTCTATTCCTTTTTAAATTCGAGAAAATGTGGATCGGTGACGATTAAGAAATCCTCACTAAATTAAGGCACCTCGATCTATTTTTGTTATGAACCGGGTTAAGCATAAACTTGGGTTTTCTCATCTAATTTCCAATAACGATCTACTCATGAATATAATTGTGGAAAGGTCTCACCGATACGAAGATTGGATTCCTGGAAGAGGGAGGACGGATCCACGGGTCCTGGCTGTTGTCGGATCGCCCTTCGTCTTGGCACACGACGAACTCCGAGTAGACCTGAAACAAAACTATGGGGGATTAATTTTTGTGGACTAAATATGGATACGGATAAACTCTAACTAAGATAAATAACCCAGACGACGGATCGTCGGATCGGGGAAGGAATCCGGAAGGGAGAATAGAAGCCGGAGTATGTGCTCCGCCTGCGCTAGAAAGAGGAAACCGGAAGAAGGGGAGAGGCCGGTCGATGCGCTGCTTGCGCTAGAAGAACTTGCGGAAGATAGGGAGAAGCCGCTTTCACTCAAGAGGAAGGGAGAACTCAAGGGGAGGGAAGCAAGAGAGAGAGCCTCAGCTCTTTCTTTTCAAAATACTCAAAACACTTTCATATTCATTTTGCTTAATTCATTCATATCTCCTTTACATAACAAGATAAACCCTTCTTTATAGGCAGGGCAACCGATTACATGATAAGAAATAAATAAAAACACATGGACCCATAAACTGGTTGAGGCATTGATGGCATTGATGGGCAATAAACACTTCCAAGGAATCGCAGAAGCTGGGAAGATTCGTGATGGAGAACCAAGGCGTTGGAATGGGACCGGGATGGCTTCTTCTCGGTTGGGAAACGGCGGCATTTAAGATCCCATGGCAAGTGGAGAACCGGCTGAGATCTCCTTGAAACAAGGCGATGGAAGACTCCAGCGTTGGATCTGTTGGACTTTTTCATTTGCAACGGTAGGAACCGGTCTTGATGGATGAACCCGGCTGGTGCTTTGGGATGACGAGCAGGATGCCTCTTGGGATTCTTCAAGGAACAGCTGGAGGGCTTGGAACCGGGTGGGTTTACTTGGGAAGAAGCCGGTTGCACATCTTGTGATGGGATGAAGACGTGGCTGACTTTGGAATGTTGGGAAGAGCCACCTGGGGAGGCGTTGGATTCCTTGGAAATCTTTGGGAAGAACCACCTGTGGGAAGAAGATGACTCTTCAGCTGGATGTGCGATGGGGTTGGCTGCCTTGCTTCGTTGGGATGGGAAGGCGTGGCCGGCTGGGAGTTCAGGAAACGCCTTTGGAAAAGGTGGAACCCGGGCTGAGATGTGGGTCTTCCCATCGGCAGGCTTGGTGTCACATGATGGAGTCTTTGCTACCATGGGATCTCATTGGATGAGGTGAACCGGGTGGTAGTTCTTTGGCTGGTTTATTTTGAATGTGGACTTTATTATGACAAGGACTCAATACTACTTAGACTGGACCGACAGTGACTTGACTCAACATTACTTGAAATGGACTTGAATTGGATTGGACCTGATACGAACTTGACTTAACACAGAAATTAACTGGACTCAAAAATTAAAATTTCTGGATGCAAATAAAAAAAATGGCATAACAGATAAACCAAAAATAAATGGCAGATAGGCTGGTGTCCCCACCAGCAGAACTAGCCGTTATACTTCTGCCCGTGCTTGGGTCGACTCAACCTTTTCTTGGGTCGACCCAACTTTCACTTGGGTCGACTCAACCATCCCTTAGGTCGACCCTCTCAGAACCACAGAAATTTGCAATTCAGCCTTCCTTCACTTGGGTCGACTCAACATTTCTTTGGGTCGACTCAAGGTTCAGTTGGGTCGACTCAACTTGCACTTGGGTCGACCCTCTCAGGATTTCCAGAGAACCTATTCTGTCAATGCATTCTGTCACTGCCTTTGGGTCGACCCTCTCAGTGTTTGGGTCGACTCAAGCTTGGGTCGACTCAACTTTCTCTTGGGTCGACCCTCTCAGTGTTTCCAGAAAACTGTTTTCTTGAGGCTTGAGAGGCTTGAGGTTTGGGTCGACTCATGCTTTCCTTGGGTTGACCCAACTACTGTTCATCCGTGCCATTTTTCAAGAAGTGTGCCAGATGCTTTCTTGATGTGCCGGGGTCGACCCAATCAACCTTGGGGTCGACTCAAACCACACTTTGCTGCAACTCAAGGTTAGATTCATCCATATAAACAATAAAATGCATCTTTATATAATTATACGAATATACTGAGAGTAACAGACTTATAAATGAAGTATCGAATTAACTTGTAACATACTCTTGATTATTGCTTGTTAATCATCAAAATACTACTAACATCCTCAATCTCTCCCTTTTTGATGATTACAAAATATAGAGTATGAGCCTATTGATACTTATCTTAAAATCAGTTTTAAAAGGGCTCAAGTTGCTGAATTTCAGCTTTTCAAATTTGAGAGTGAAGTCTCTCCCTATTTCATCCAAATGTTTCCAATTTGACCTTTTGAATTACTCCCCCTTTCTTTTATATTTCATTAAAGATGAAACTTCAAAAATTTGAGATAAAGCATGAGTTTCAGATTATGTATCGAGGTGTGAAACGTATGTGCCAAATTCTGAAATTTTATGTGCCAAATTCTGAAATTCAATATAAATTTTAGATTTGATCATTTTCATTGTTACAAATTGCTCCCCCTTAAATGTATATGCTTTTCTATTATAATTTTCAACTTGTTTGTCAACTTATTTCTCTTTTCTTGCTCAACTCATTTCTCTTTCCTTACTTCTCCCCCTTTTTGTTATCATCAAATTGGTGCATGGACACAATAATTAACAAACATTTAAACTTCATTGATCAAAAAGGAACATTTTAGTTCAATAATGCCAAAACAAAAACAAATACAATATTCCTCAATCAAAGTTCAAAATACATGATCAACACAAAATACATATGAGAACTAGATACATATCCTAGGCTCTAAACAGAAATGCCAATATCAGCCTAGGGAGTATCTAATGGCTGTGATCTAGTCCTCATCCTCCTAGTATAAGTGGCGAGGGGAGGTCGAGCCTGATGAGACTGAGTCTGGCATGGAGCTCGGTGAGCTAGATGACTCTGTGCCGAAATCTCTGACTCAGCTGCCTGTGGCACAGATGGTCCATGGGTCTCTCTCTTGCCGTAGAGCTCCTATCTGCTCTCTAAGATCACTGATCTCAGCAGACATGATATCTAGTCTGCTCGTCAGCCCATCAGTGATAGTCCTCGCCTGAGCTGACATAAGCTCAGTCATACTACTCCAGAACTCATCTGTGTCTCCCGCAGGAACAGATGACGATGGTCCAGCCTCTGAAGGTGCAGTAGGATGATCCGTATGCTCCTCATCCTCAGGGATGGGGTCTCCAATCTCTGGTGCATCACCCTGAATTCCAGCTCCAGTACGTACCCACTGCCCGTTCACCTTCTCGTAACCCATGCGAATAAGGGTTCATGCAGTGTATGTGTCGGTGAAAAGCAGATGCCTAGAGATCTCCCCCTCGACAGATATGTCGTGCAGATCAAGGTGAGATCATACCATAGGGCAGAGAGACTCTGGAGTTGCAGATCACCTTCCTCATCTGCCTCAGTATCATGGCCGGGAGATTCAGGGGAATACCCTGAATAATATGCTCCATCACAACTAGATCTCGCTCTGAAATGAGATCAAATCTTCCGCTCTTCGGAAAAAGAATCCGACCAATGAAGTTGTGCAACAACCTCATCTCTGCAGAAAGAGAGCTCGCTATAACTTGCTCCGAGTAGTCGAAGTCTTCATTCTCAAGAATTAATTGCAGGGCTCTCAACTTGTTTTCTGGCTTTTCTGGAGTTGCTCCTTCGCAGGGGAGATGAAGCAACTCACTCAAACTTTCTTCGGAAACTCGAACCCTAACTCCTCGAACTTCCGATATGAGCCCTCCCATCCCAGTTTTGAGGAAGACATAGAACTCCCGAACTAGTCCAGGGTAGATCACCACATCTAGGGAGCAAAGATACTCCCAACCTTGCCTTCGGATCCATTTCCCTAAACGGAACCCTTCTTGATCCAAGAACTCGGAATGGATCCTTCTCCCCGTTGTAACCGGTCTCCCCGCAAACTTTGCAAGTTGTACTGAAGGGGAGGGAGGAGGAGGTGGCTCTACACGTGTCTCACCTTGTGGAGACACTGTAGACGGCTCTGTAGCTTCCCTTTCCGCACGTTGGATCCGTGAGACTCTCCCAGATCGCTTGGCTACGGCTCTCTTGGGTCCCATTTCTCCAAGATCTTGAAGTAATCTACTGTTTGGAGATGATTGGAGGAGATTTGAGAGCGGAGAATAGGGTTTTCGGAAGAGGACAAAGTGAAAACAGTGCCCTAGATAGCTCACGGGTCCTCCTTTTAACAGTGGGGTCCCGACATTGGGTCGACTCAAGAATTTTCTTGGGTCGACTCAACGTTGGGTCGACCCTATTCAGAATAGGGTCGACCCAAGTTCAGAATTTTTTCTTTTCTCTTCCTTTTCCCTTCTAAAAATTTTCTTTGCTTCCAATCCTTATAAATTCTTTCTGGAACAATGATATATGAGTAAGAAATCTATAGATGACAAGTTTGACTCATGTTTCATGGGTTTTTAGAAATGGGAGGAATGTATCATGAGACTGCTTGCTCCCTTTTATATCTCTTCAATAAAAAGGATCACATATGCCTAATTCCCTCCTAAGCGTGCAAAATCTATCTTCACTCAAAGGTTTTGTGAAAATGTCAGCTAATTATTTCTCAGTACATATATGCTCAATACATATGTTTCCATTTTGCACATGATTTCTAATAAAATGATATCTTATTTCTATGTATTTGGCTTTAGAATGTTGAACCGGATTTTTAGTAAGGTTGATGGCACTAGTATTATCACATTTTATAGGAATGTTATCTAGCTTAACTCCGTAGTCCTCTAGTTGTTGCTTAAGCCATAGTACTTGAGCACAACAACTGCCAGCAGCTATATATTCAGCTTCAGCTGTCGACATTGCCACTGAATTCTGCTTTTTGCTAAACCATGATACTAAGTTGTTTCCTAAAAATTGACATGTTCCACTAGTCCTCTTCCTATCTAATTTGCATCCAGCAAAATCAGCATCTGAGTATGCAAGCAAATCTAGACAGGAGTCTCTTGAGTACCATAATTCTATGTTTGTAGTTCCTCTTAAATATCTAAGGATTCTTTTAACAGCACTTAAATGTTACTCCTTAGGATCTGATTGGTATCTAGCACATATTCCTACACTAAACACGATGTCTGGTCTACTAGCAGTAAGGTAGAGCAAGGATCCAATTAATCCTCTATAAAGCTTAATATCAATACTCTTTCCTTTCTCATCTTTGTCTAGCTTGCTAGTAGGATTCATTGGAGTGCCTACTCCCTTATGATTTTCATTTCCAAACTTCTTTAGTATTTCCTTTGTATACTTAGTTTGATGAATGAAGATACCTTCTTTAGTTTATTTGATTTGTAATCCTAGAAAGAAACTTAGTTCCCCCATCAAACTCATTTCGAATTTCCCGTGCATTAAATCAGCAAACTCTTTGCAAAGAGTATCATTTGTGGCACCAAAGATTATGTCATCTACATATGTTTGTACCACTAGTAGATTTTCGTCCTTTCTTTTGAGAAACAGTGTTTTATCTACATTTCCTCTACTAAAGTCATTATTTAGTAGAAATTTGCTTAATCGATCATACCAAGCCCTAGGTGCTTGCTTCAATCCATATAATGCCTTATGTAGTCTAAACACATGATTTGGCAATTCATGATTCTCAAAACCAGGAGGTTGCTCTACATATACTTCTTCCTCTATAAAACCATTTAAGAATGCACTTTTTACATCCATTTGATACAATTTGAAATCCATGAATCATGCAAAAGCTAGAAGTAATCTAATAGCCTCTAATCTAGCTACAGGAGCAAATGTTTCATCAAAATCTATCCCTTCTTCTTGATTGTATTCCTTAGCTACAAGTCTAGCTTTATTTCTTATAACTAACCCATTTTCATCTAATTTATTTCTAAAGATCCATTTTGTTCCAATTACAGAGTTATACTTTGGTTTTTCAGTTAATGTCCATACATTACTTCTTTTGAATTGATTTAATTCTTCTTGCATAGCATTTATCCAATTGGTATCTTTTTCAGCTTCTTCATAAGTCTTAGGTTCTACTGTGAAACAAAAGCAAGATAATCATTTAAATTTCTAAGAGAGGATCGAGTTTTTACCCCTTGAGATGGATCACCAATGATTAAATCTTTAGGGTGTCCATATGCATACCTCCATTCCTTTGGCAAGTTTTGAGATTGTGGTGGCACGCAATCATCTCCCTTATCTTGAATTGGCACGTCATCAATATTCAACTTTTCAAAGTTAATAATTCCTGTATCATCATCAAGAATATTTTTTTCCTAGCAGACCACTATCAGACTCATCAAATATGATATTAACTGACTCTTCGACTACAAGAGTTCTTTTATTGAATACTCTGTATGCCCTGCTAGATGTGGAGTATCCTAAGAAGATACCTTCATCTGACTTGGCATCAAATTTACTTAGATCCTCCTTGCCATTGTTTAAAATGAAACATCTACATCCAAATACTCTAAGATATTTAGCGGTTGGTTTCTTATTCTTCCAAAGTTCATAAGGAGTTTTCTTGGTTATTGGTCGTATTAAAACTCGATTTAGAATATGGCAAGCAGTGCTTATAGCTTCAGCCCAAAAGTACTTTGGAAGATTTGACTCGCACAACATCGTGCGTGCCATTTCTGCCAATGTCCTGTTTTTTCTTTCAACAACCCCATTTTGTTGAGGCATTCTAGGTGCTGAAAATTGATGTGAGATACCGTTTTTATTACAAAATTCTTCAAAGTGTTGATTTTCAAATTCAGTTCCATGATCACTTCGAATTGCTACTAAGGTGAGCTTCTTTTCATTTATGATATAATTATAATGTTTCAAGAATTCTGAAAATGCTTCATTCTTATGTGCCAAAAATGAAACCCATGTATATCTTGAAAAATCATCTACAATAACTAGTCCATACTTCTTCCCTCCTAGACTCGTAGTTCTAGTGGGTCCAAATAGATCCATGTGTATGAGTTCAAAAGGCCTAGTTGTTGATACTATATTCTTTGATTTGAAGGATGATTTAGTTTGTTTTCCTAATGAGCATGGTCCACAGATTTTGTCCTTTTCAAAAATCAATTTTGGCACATCTTTTATTAATTCCTTCTTGACTAGTTTTGATATTAATTCCATACTAGCATGTCCTAGTCTACGATGCCAAAGCCAACTTGTTTCATTTTTCTTTTCTTCATTAGTAATTAAACATAATCCATTTTTCTTGCCTAAATCATGAAGATCTACCATGTAAATATTTCTTTGCCTTTGTCCTACAAGTACAATGCTATTATCTTTAGGATTTGTGATTATGCATACTGATGCTTCAAATGTGACTTTAAACCCTTTATCAAAAAATTGACTTATGCTAAGTAGGTTATGTTTTAAACCATTAACTAATAAGACATTTTTTTATGAAAGTAGATGGAGTAATGAAAATTTTACCCTTTCCAATGATATACCCTTTTCCATTGTCTCCATAGGTTACACTCCACCCTTCTTAGATTCCAAGGTGACAAATTGGTTTACGTCACCGGTCATGTGTCTTGAACAGACGCTATCTAGATACCATCGTTTTTCCACTTTATTAGCTGCAAGACACCCCTCATCGTCATTGGCCATATGGCATATTTGGGCCGTCTCTTGATGATCTTCTTCTTCCGAACTTGACTCCTCACTTTCACTCCATTCAGCCATGAAGTTCTTCTTTTTGAGTTTTCTTGCCATCCACTTTAATTTCGGGCAATCTATCTTATAATGCCCGGGTTTGTTACACTCATAACAATTAGGTGTTTCTTTTTCCTTTTCTTTGTCCTTACTCTTTTGTTTGCTTGAGCTACCTCTGAAGAAGGGTTTCTTTTTATGAAATCTATTCTTACCTCTCATAAATTTCTTGAATTTTCTTCCAAGCATAGCCATTCCTTCTTCATCAAATTGATCATCATCATCTGAATCTTCCGACTCAGTTTGTTGTTTTGGAGTGGTAGACTTTAGGGCAATGGTCTTTCTTCTCTTGACCTCATCTTCTGAATTTTGCCTTATGGTCAACTCATGGGTCATGAGTGATCCTAGAAGTTCCTCTAATTGCAGTGTATTGAGGTCCTTAGCTTCCTGAATTGCAGTTACCTTGGTCTCCCAAACTCTTGGTAGGGACCTGAGAATTTTTCGCACCAATTCAGAGTTAGTATAAGACTTTCCTAAACTCTTTAGCCCATTTATAATTTCAGTAAAACAAGTAAACATATCAGTTATGGACTCAGTGGATTCCATTTTAAACAATTCATACTTATGTACTAATATGTTTATTTTTGACTCCTTAACTTGATTAGTCCCTTCATGTGTGACCTCAAGTTTGTCCCAAATTTCTTTTGCAGAGATGTATGTAGATATTCTATTGAATTCACTTACATCTAATAAACAGTAAAGTACATTAATTGCTTTTGCATTTAATTGTGCTAATCTTCTATCACTTTCATTTCAATCCATTTCTGGTTTGGGTATGATAGTGCCCTCTATACTAATTGTGGGTGTGTGAGGTCCTCTAGTAATAATATACCACAATTCATAGTCTAGAGCTTGAATGAATATCCTCATCCTAGCTTTCCAGTATGTGTAATTTGTGCCATTAAATAGAGGAGGTCTATTTGTGGATTGCCCCTCACTCATAGAACATCCCACTTGGGTTGTCATGATCTTTAACTCTTGATTGTGAGATCAATAAGTACTATTGGAGCACCTTGCTCTGATACCACTTGTTGCTCAAGGTGACAAGCCAAGAGGGGGGGTGAATTGGTTTCTCTTAATTTTAACTATCTTACTTATGTCAATTGATGAGTTAGTGGAATTAAACAAAGCACAATACAAACAACAAGAAGTATAGTGGTTCGGTGCTCTCCTAAGCACCTACGTCCACTCCCCAAGCGACCCCTTGGGAATTCACTATAATCCCACGGATTACAGTTGGATTGTTTTCCGGGCTCACAATCCAAAAACCTTTACACTTTGGTTTTCCGGGTTCACCAAAAGCCTATGTTGGTTTTACGGGCTCACTAACGAACCTATGTTGGTTTTTCGGGCTCACCAACGAACCTTTACAATTGGTTTTACGTTCACCAATCAACCTACACCGTTGGTTCTGCGGGCTTACCAACAAACCTTTACAAGGTGATTAATAAAAGAAGTAAGAAGATTTAAGCTCCTAGATGAGCAAATATAACAATATAATCTACAAAGAAGAGTTTAGAGAATAGTTATCGCTTGATGTGACTTCTCTCTTCTTTGTCAAAGATGCTTCACTCTTCAAGAGTGGATGGAGCTCTTAATGACTCTTGGAATCTGCTCAACCACTTTCTTTTGACTCTTGAATGAAGCACTTGGATGAAGAAGATTAGGGCACTTTGTCTTTCTTGTGTACTCTTTGATATTTTGCAAAAGGATGTTCTCTCTGATGAATAGTGCCACTTTAAATAGTTTCCTTCATCCATTGGACAAGCCCCAATGGTTAGAATTTAAAAACTAGCCGTTACTCACTATTGGAAGGACAAAAAGTACTTCTGCAGAACTAGCCGTTATGCTTCTGCCCGTGCTTGGGTCGACTCAACCTTTCCTTGGGTCGACCCAACTTTCACTTGGGTCGACTCAACCTTTCCTTGGGTCGACCCTCTCAGAACCACAAAAACTTGCAATTCAGCCTTCCTTCACTTGGGTCGACTCAACATTTCTTTGGGTCGACTCAAGGTTCAGTTGGGTCGAGTCAACTTCCACTTGGGTCGACCCTCTCAGGGTTTCCAGAGAACCTATTCTGTCAATGTATTCTGTCACTGCCTTTGGGTCGACCCTCTCAGTGTTTGGGTCGACTCAAGCTTGGGTCGACTCAACTTCCTCTTGGGTCGACCCTCTCAATGTTTCCAGAGAACTGTTTTCTTGAGGCTTGAGAGGCTTGAGGTTTGGGTCGACTCATACTTTCCTTGGGTCGACCCAACTACTGTTCATCCATGCCATTTTTGCAAAAGTGTGCCAGATGCTTTCTTGATATGCCAGGGTCGACCCAATCAACCTTGGGGTCGACTCAAACCACACTTTGCTGCAACTCAAGGTTAGATTCATCCATATAAACAATGAAATGTATCTGTATATAATTATACGAATATACTGAGAGTAACAGACTTATAATGAAGTATCGAATTAACTTGTAACATACTCTTGATTATTGCTTGTTAATCATCAAAATACCACTAACATCCTCAAGGGTGTTATTCGCCTCTTCTCTCTTTTTTTTGTTGCTTTTATCAATATGATAGATATTATCATTAAGAGATAGAACTAGAAGACCATTTTTCATAATGCTATTGCAATAAAATTTATTAGAAAAAGAAATAGAGCAACCATTGCTCTTTACATTAATTTCAAATCCTTTCTTTAATAATAAAGGAATGCAAATTATATTTCTAATAATTTTTGGCATATAACAACGGTCTTTCAACTCCAAGAGCTTTCCCGATGGCAACTCCAATCTGTAGGTTCCAACAGCTTCAGCCTAGATGGACTCTCCTCTAGTGCCATCAAGCTCGAAATCACCTTTCTTCAAACTTCTAATTCTCTGTAGTCCAAGTAATGACTTGCATATATGAGAACTACAGCCGGTATCCAATATCCATGAATTTGAATTTGAAGAACTTAATAACAAACTAGCATGTAACATAAATATACCTTTTGATGCAACTCTTGCATCAGGCTTTACAGTTACAAAAAAACACTTGCAATTTCTTTTTCAGTGGCCTTCCTTGCCGCAATGGAAACAGTATTTGATCCGGAGATTTTCTTTCCTTTCTTCCTCTTCATCTTGCAACTTTTAGGGTTCAATCTTTTCTTAGAACCCTTACCGCCTGACCTTCTTTTATCTATAAGAAGGAGTGGACCCTTATCTTTCTTGATATAGGTCTCGGTTGTCTTGAGCATATTCAATAGCTCAGGCAAAGAGGTATTCAGTTTGTTCATGTGATAATTCATAACAAACTTAGAGAAGGATTCAGGGAGTGATTGCAGGATCAAATCCCGACTTAGCTCACCATCCATAGCAAAACCTAATTGACTCAATCTAGTGATCAAGTCAATAACTATAAGAATATGGTTTTGCACGGATGTCCCTTCATTCATCCTTGCACGGAATAACTGCTTAGATATCTTATATCTAGCAGTTCTACTCTGCTCTCCATACAGCTCCTTTATATTAAGAAGTATAGAGAGAGTATCTATGCTATCATGCTGCCTTTGCAATTCATTGCTCATGGAGGCCAGCATGATACATTTGACAGTCAAACTATCATTCTTCCACATCTTGTGTGTGGCAATCTTTTCTTCAGTAACATCATCCCCTATCGATCCAAGATCAGGGGTTTCGAGGATGTAAGAAAATTTTTCCTAAGTGAGAACAATCTTAAGATTCCTCAACCAGTCACATAGTTTGGACCGATCAACTTGTTGGCATCCAAGATGCCTCTCAGTGATAGTGAAGAAGCCATTAATTCAGAATTTAATTCTGCATAATCAAAGAACAAAACTAATATAAGCAGACCAATTATTATGACATACATACAATTAGATAAGGACTTTTATCTAATTGTTACTCCCACTATTTTTTTATATATATATCGAATATCATAGCCCTCTTCTATGATAAACAAGAAAACCCTAATTGATTTTTCTTAGTGGGGTTGAGATCCTAATTCCTCATAAAGGCATTGTGTTAGCACAACAAACCTTTATGAATTCAGAGATAGGAAACTTTTTCGAATTGCATCTTATGCAATTCTCAACATAAGATAGGAAACTCTTTCCAATTGTATCTTATGCAATTCTCAACATTACCTTGTCCTCTAGAATACTTACAGCCTTGTGTTAGCACAACAAACTATAATGTTTAGTTAAGTCAAACCCTTCGTTTCCATACAATCATATTTGTTGCCCAGATAGACAACCCAAGAGGGGGGGGTGAATTGGGTTTTAAAATAATTTGAGTATTTAAAATGTTATGGATGATTAATTAAAAACTATTGCAAGTTATTTAATGAATGCTAAGTGCTGTGAGTGATATGAGAGGAAGAAGAAGAGAGACAATCCAATCACAAACACAAAGTTTTATAGTGGTTCGGAGCTAACCCTTGCTCCTACATCCACTCCCCAAGTCTCACTTGGGAATTCACTATAACCCTCTTGGATTACAGTCGGTTGTTTTCCCAAGCTCACAACCTAACTTGTTGTTTTACGAGCTCACAACGAACTCGGTCGGTTTTCCCAGGCTCACCGACTAGAACCACTCCGATTGTTTTCCCGGGATCACAATCGAACCCTTACACTCGTTGGTTTTACACTCGGCTCACCAACCAACCTCAATCCCCTTGATTCAATCCCCCGATTGAGCCAAGTAAATACAAGTTGTAAATAAAAAGGAAAACTAAGCTTCTCAAAAGCAGATGATAAACAATATAATCAAAGAGGAGTTTAGAAGCCCTCAAACGCTTTTAAGCTGAAGAAGAGGAATGGCTTCTTGAACTCCGAGTCTCCTCTTGAATGTGTAGTCGACTTGAATGCAGGAGGAGCTTCTTTAATTGCAGGGAAGGTGTAGGTGGATGCAGTAAATGCAGCTCGTCCCTCTTTTTCTTTGAAGCACAGGTTGCAGAGATTGAATGCTCTATTGCTTTGAGTGGAATGAGTGTTCTCTGCCTTGCTACAGTCTTCTGTGGCTATTTAAACCAACCCCCACGGGAACTAGCCGTTAGAGTGCTTTTTCTGCCCGTTCTGCACACTCTGCGCAGCCTGACAATATGTCCGTTGGTGGGTTGGAGTCGACTCGTGCGATCAGGAGTCGACTCGACTGTAGCGGGAGTCGACTCATACTCTTCCGGAGTCGACTCGGCAACTATTCCAAATTTGAATTAAAGTTGCCTTCACGACTGGGAGTCGACTCGTCTTGACCCGGAGTCGACTCGCCAACTTCTGGAGCTGACTTGGCAATTTTGGAGTCGGCTCATCCACTGAAGTCCGTGGATCCAATTTTGAATTTTGTCCACTCGAGTCGACTCGACTGTCCTGGGAGTCGACTCGAATCTCAGAGCCCGAACTCCCGATCCTCTGTATTTTGGCTCGTCCAGTCTTGGAGTCGACTCGAACTTCCTCGGAGTCGACTCGTCTCTCAGTTTCCGAAACTTGGTCTTCTGTCTTTTGATGTGAAGCTGTCGTGGAGTCGACTCGAGCAGTCTGGGAGTCGACTCGAATCTCAGAGGCAGTAACTTAGTCTTCTGTCTTCCTGGGGGTCGCGGTGTCTCGGAGTCGACTCGCGTATTGCGGGAGTCGACTCGAATCTCAGAGTCCAAAAATCGCTCTCTGACTTTTGCCTTGTATACCGCTGAGAGTCGACTCTTGCTTTCTTTGGAGTCGAATTGCCAACCATCGGAGTCGACTCGCATTCCACTGGAGTCGACTCGAATCTCAGACCCAAAAACTGCTCTCTGACTTTTTCTTGGTGTTCCTCTTGGAGTCGACTCTTACTATCCTGGAGTCGACTCGGTGAACATCGGAGTCGACTCGCGCACTTTGGGAGTCGACTCGTTGACAGGTTCTGAGTTGAAGCTTTCTGTTCTTCTGTCTGTTCTCAGTCGGAGTCGACTCGTACAGATCTGGAGTCGACTCGAGCCCGTGCCAGTGAACTTGATACGCTTGGAGTCGACTCGTGATACTCTGGAGTCGACTCGAGTCTCAGACTTTGGTTCAAGCTGACTTCTTAACTTATCCAAAAATTATGAACCAAGTCTTGAGACACTTAGACAAGATTTTCACTGAAACACTTAATTGAATTCATTAGTAAACAAGAAATATACTCAATTGCTTTGATCTCATCAAAATCAAATAGGGTTTTAATCAATCACTCCACAATCTCCCCCTTTTTGATGATGACAAAACACTGAGTATATGTAAAGTGAATTGCACAATAAACAATGAAATAAAATCCATAAATGAATTCAAATGTCTGGTAATTCAATTTATCCAAGCTTGAAAGGAGTAAAACAATAAATTTCGGAGTTAAAGCTCCCCCTTTTATTTGGAATTATATAAGCCTTCATATTATGCAATCAATTGTTTGGCTTATATGTTATTAATGATTTAGCTTGATTAAAATTCAGATTCTCCCCCTCAAGATATGCATTCTACTTTGTTTTGATTCTTTGAATTTCCTTTTAATGCTTTGAAGTTTTTGAACTGAAATTTTGGTTTTTAGAGGGAAAATCTGTCAATTTGTTCTTGAGTAGGATTCAGCTAATCTCCGAATATTCCTTGAATAGATTCTGGAGATTACTCCATTAGGAGCCCCAAAAGAGAGATAATGAGCCTCGGGGTACCGAATCCACTTAGAACAAATTTGTGTGTTTTAAGAGTTTATCTTTTTATTGATTTCCATTGATTCCTTTTACATATTTTATGCATATTTTTCTTCCTTTTATATATTTCTCCCCCTTTTTGTCATCATATCAAAAAGAAGGTAAACAGAACACACAATCAAACATAGATCAAAAGGCACATTATTGAAGAAAAATGCGGCTACTCATTGTATTAATTTGTATGTAAGTACATTTCAGAATACAATAAGTAACGTAAAGCAATACATGTCAAAGCAAAATACAAAAAGTTGCTACGGTCTCCTCGAGGATGTAGGTCCTCCTCTCGAGGATGTGACTCCTCCTCTCGAGGATGTGGCTCCTCCTCTCGAGGAGGTATCTCCTCGAGGCATGCGCTCCACGAGTGATTGGACCGCATTGGTCACGTTCTCTAGCTGGCGAATGATGGCCTGGATGGCCCTGCTCTGTGTCGTATCCAGCTCGAGTACTGACTTCTGCAGTCCGTCCAGCTTGTCGATGAGCACATTCGACAAGCGCTCGGCCCCTGCGGTGGTGGTGGACATGTCACGGCCGATGTCATCCCGCATCTGTCGAGTGGTGCTCGTGACCTCACTCATGCTGTGGAACTGGGCCTGTATCAAGGTCCTCATGTTGTATATCTCTTGCCGCACCTCAGCCGTCATGTCTGTCACGGCTGTCAGGGAAGGGACCAATGCGGAAGATGTGGGCGCAGGAGAGGGAGTAGGCACCACACCCCGGGAGCTCCTGGAGCAGATCTCGGACTATCTCCTGCCGCAGCTCCCGGAGCTGCTCAGACGAGATCCGGACCTCCATAGGCTGAGTGGGTGGAGCTGAGGAGGAGGGTCCGGCGGAGGTGGTAGGAGCAGGAGTGGATGGAAGATCTGGATGGTCTGGAAGGTCTGGGTAGTCTGAATCGGGCTCAGGACTGGGGGAAGGTCTGGTGGTCTGTGAGGTGAGGGACGACTTCCTAACCCAGATCCCCTCTCTCTTTCGAAACCCCATCCTGTGTAGGGTCCCTGCACGCATGCGATCAGTCCATCGCAATGCGCGAAAGGGCTCCCCCTCAGGAATGGGAATCTCGTACTCCCTAAACAGAAGGGTGAATATCATGCCGTATGGGAGGGTGAGCCTAGGTCTATCTAGGGGCTCACACATATACCTATAGATGAGTTTGGGAAAGTTGATCGGGGTGTTCTGAAGAATATAAAACATAAGAGCTAGGTCTCTCTCATTTACAAAATCAAATCTCCCTGTCTTAGGGAAGATGGACCTAGACAGTATACTCAAAAGGATTCTCACCTCAATCGGAAATGAGCTAGCAGAAACCTCGTCTAGAGGTGACTGGGGTGGATGCCCTAGAACGGCCGTAAGGGCCTCAACCCTGTCCTCAGGGTGTGTGGGAGCCACCCCTACTAATGGAAGGTGGAGGATGTGGGCAATAAGATCCTCCGTAACAAACAGAGGGACACCGGCTACTGTGCCCTCGGATACCCCCATCTCCCCGATGGACGGTACCATAGAACTCTCTAACAAGGCCAGGGTAAGTGGGGAGATCTAAAGTGAGGAAGTACTCTAATCCCTGTGCCCTAAGCCTATCACCTATGGTGAACCCTTCCCGGGAGAGATAGTCGAAATCGACATATCTCCCGGTGGTGACGGCCTTCCCGGCCAATGGCCTCGCGGGAACCGCCCTAGGCGGGGAACGAGCCGGAGGTGGTTGCCTCGCGGGATCGTGCCGCGCCTTGGAGCGCCGCTCGGGACCGGCCTCGGGTCGGGACCTCTTGCGGACAACGGTCTTACGCGGCATTATGACCTAGACGGGATGAAAACCTAAAGAACGGTGAGAGGTCGACGGAGGAAGCTTGGGACGGACCGGAGACGACCTAGGAACGGACGAAAACCCTAAGAACCGGTGAAAAATCGATGAAAAAGGGGTTGGAGACGATCGGGGACGACCTAGGAGTCGGGCTCTAGGGCTTTTTGAACAGTGGCGGCTTGAGAGAAAAGTATTTTCGAAACGACAAATCTAGGGTTAAAAAGTCGGATTCCGACTGCGAGTCGACTCCACTGAGTCGCGAGTCGACTCGACCTCGAGTCGACTCCAGAATATGCGCGAGTCGACTCTCCTTATGCGCCTGTAGACTTCGAGTCGACTCCCGACTATATGCGAGTCGACTCCCCCTTAGGAGCCGACTCTGAAACTTACTCGAGTCGTCTCTAACCTTGGCACGCACCTAATAATCATGTTATTATCGTGCCAAAATGAGGGAAAATCACTAAATTTCGATCTGATTTGATGATCTTCGAAAATGAAACTCCAATTTTAACCACAATCTAATCATCAAAATCAATGAATCTAGTGGAAACTACCACTAGGATGGATCAATCACTCCTAGTCCCCTCCTAAGCACACTAAACACTCTCTTCACTTAGAGGTTTTGTAAAAGATGTCTGCTAATTGATTATCAGTACAAACAAATTGGAGTGTCACATCACCATTCAATACATGATCTCTTATGAAGTGATGTCCTTATCTCAATGTGTTTAGTTCTTGAGTGCTGAATTGGATTTTAGTTAGATTAATGCACTTGTATTATCACAGTTAATAGGAATTTTATCTTGTTTAATGCCATAATCTTCTAATTGTTGTTTAAATCCACAAGAATCTGAGCACAACAACTCCCGGCTGCAACATATTCAGCTTCAGCAGTGGATAATGCAACCGAGTTTTGTTTCTTGCTAAACCATTAGATAAGGTTTCTCCTAGAATTGAACACGACCCGCTGGTACTTTTTCTAATCAAGCTTACATCCAGCGAAGTCTGATCTTGTGTATCCTATTAAGTTTAGGCTAGATTCTTAGAGTACCATAAGCCCTATGTTCTTAGTTCCTATTAAGTATTTAAAAATTCTCTTAACTGCAGCTAGGTGTGATTCTTTAGGATTAGCCTGATATCTAGCACACATGCAAACACTAAACATAATATCAGGTCTACTTGCAGTAAGATACAATAAGGATCCTATCATACCTCTATACAATTTCTGATCAACAGATTTACCTGATTCGTCTTGGTCTAATTTGCATAATGAGCTCATGGGGGTGCTGATTGACTTGTTTCCCTCCATATCAAACTTCTTGAGCATCTCCTTGATATATTTAGCTTGATTGATGAAGATGCCTCCTTCAGTCTGTTTGATTTGAAGCCCGAGGAAGTAGTTCAGCTCTCCCATCATGCTCATCTCAAATTCACTCTGCATCAAATCAGCAAATTCTTCGCAGAGGCGATTGTTAGTAGCACCGAAAATAATATCATCTACATAAATCTGTACTAATAACATATCTTTGTTATCCTTTTTCAGAAATAGAGTTGTATCTATATCCCCTAGAGAAATTCGTGTTCTAACAAGAATTTGCTAAGTCTCTCATACCATGCTCTAGGTGCTTGTTTTAAACCATAAAGTGCTTTGTATACAGATTAGGGTATTGATAATTTTCAAAACCAGGAGGTTGTTCTACATATACCTCTCATTAATATACCCATTTAAAAATGCACTTTTTACATCCATTTGAAATAGTTTGAAGGTCCTTAGAGCATGCATATGCTAATATAGTCTAATAGCCTCAAGTCTAGCTACAGGAGCAAAGGTTTCATCAAAATCTCTGCCTTCTTCTTGATTATAACCCTTTGCTACTAGTCTAGCCTTATTCCTTATAACAATTCCATTTCATCAAGTTTATTTTTAATAAATCCATTTCGTGCCTATAATAGGATATTCAGAAGGTCTCCTATTAGATTCCATACCTTGTTTCTAGTAAATTGGTTTAGTTCTTCTTGCATTGCATTTATCCAATTTACATCATTTTCGGCCTCTTCTATGTGTTTGGGCTCAAAGTGTGAGACAAAAGCTAGATGGTTATTTAAATTTCTAAGGGATGCTCTAGTCCTAACCGGTTGAGATGGATCATCTAGAATTAGTTCCTTAGGATTGCCCGTGAGCAACCTCCAAGCTTTAGTTAGCCCATGATCCACATAGCCTCTTGGCTTGATGATGCTCCTTCACTCAACTTTTGATTATCATCTTGTAATGCCATCTCATCTATCTTTTCTTTCAAGAATTTCAACATCATCATCAAAATTAACTTTCTTACTA